>NW_013680545.1:0-1501 GCF_000517525.1 Limulus polyphemus
TTTCTGAATATAACTTTACACTTATTTTCAACAGTCGCTCTATAACAAATGCTGTAACAACGAACGTAACTTCAACAATACTTTCTGACTGCAGTTCAATTACTCACTACCTACACACATTGTCCCGTCACGTTGTCACCGTCTTATATATATACAAGACTAACACTATATCTAGTAATCTCCCGACAATTCACGAAGGTTCGAGAGAACGAGTGGCGTGACACTAGTCACGTGACCTCGCTGACGCAACAATATGTTTCTTTACTTTTATAGTTTTCTTTAGATTTATAAAAAAATGTTTGTCCATTTATATTTAGTATAAAGAAAATATAAAAACAGCCACATAAATGTATGAATTGCTTACTGTTTAACTGCTAAGTGGTAATTTTTGTACACAGTATTTTATTCTTCACACACCACTAATATCTGATATTAAATAATGCACGTATGTAGTTTAACGATAACTAAAATTCCAAACTGTAATGCTTAAGATCGAACAGCCTTAACGATATCTTATTTTATAACACGCATTTCAACGTAAAATCTTCAACCAACAAACAATGTTTATGTCTGATGAAGATGAAGACCGTCTCCAGTCATTATTAATGTTTACCAAAGATGATAAAAGCGAATATTTCGCTGCATGGTAATGAACCAGCTTGGAATATAAATTTAAACCAAAAGTTCTAATCAAACCCTTGTTCAGATATTAAGGTTTTACGTGTCCGATATATAACAAGATTTTCATCTGGAAACGATGAATTATTGTGTTTAATTAGCCTAAATTGTGCAGAGCATACAATCCTTTAACTTTGCTAACTTCTTCCTCTCCGACACATACACAAAATATAAAATATTGTATGAAAAACGTACTGATATTTATAAGCAACTTATCAAAATAAACGAATACGTATGATAAGTAGATTGGTATTCAAAACACGTATTTTTTTATCATATATTTTTATCTTTGTGTGATTCAATGTTGCTCCTACTTGGTGCCTCCCCTCAGTTTGTATAACAGCGATGTTTGAATTGTGTAAATATAAGCTCTATATATTTTAATATGTTAAATATTATTCATCAATTACATTAATAAGCAAATATAATGTTGGTTTTACTATCGATACGAAGAGAAAGCAAAAATCTTTTTTTTATATTAATCATTTAAATTTTTATTTTTTTAACAATATTTTTATTTACGTCAGCAAGTCTGGACCTTCCAGTTATAGAAGGACTAGGCTTATGTACTTAAACCTTTCAAAAAGTCACCTAAAACTGCAAATGATATCAAATAATCCACAGAGCTAAGTGTTGATTAAAAAGTATTCATATTAAATTTCGTTTTAAACATGTTTTGCCCTAGAACTTAAAGTCTAATGACTATTAAATTAAAATACACTAAAATACTGGTTCGATAACTTACGAAAATAAATATTGTTGCGTCAGCGAGATCACGTGACTAGTGTGACGCCACGTTTCTAGAACTATCTTGTTCCTTCAT
>NW_013680545.1:1511-5057 GCF_000517525.1 Limulus polyphemus
CCTAGCATTTACTAGATAGGGTAGTCTGGTATATAAATAAGAGGGTGACAACGTGACGGAAGAATGTGTGTGTAGACAGTGAGTAATTGATTTGCAGTCAGAGAGTATTATTGAGCACGTTCGTTGTTATAGCGTTTGTTTTAGCGCGATTGTTGAAGTTGAGTGTATCGGTAAAGTTATATTCGGAAAGAATAAACCAGTTTTATTAAGTAAGGACTTGTGTCGCTAAAGTTTCGTTGGAACGAATTTACGGATAATCAATTAACAAACGGAGACGTAACAATATCAACGTGAACGGTAATTGGTCGAACTTGTTCACGATACGAGAATCTACACGATAACTCTCTAGCGTTATATTGTTTTGTGTATTTCCCTGTTCTTCAAATGCTGTTATAAAAAACATTTCACGTTTAGTTATTTTCAGCCCCTCCCCCAAAAAAAGAGAAATTTTATGATAAAATTTTATTAACTCTTAAACGTATTTTCTGATACAATTAGAAAATTCATGTAAATAAAAATTTTAAGAACTGCCTTTGAACTTTAATTTTTTTCCGTCTCCGTTTAGGTTGTACAATTCAAACCGTTATTAGGTTTAGGTTTCTTTTGAGATGTAATCAAATCTAGAGATGACGTTCAACGTTTCTTCTCTACAGCACATCGCACCACCCCAATAGCACTGCTGTAAGTCTGAATGAAGACTTATAACGAATAAAAAATAAAAACGGGTTTCGATACCCATGTTGGGCGCGGATATCCCGATATGTAGTTTTCTGCTTAACTTCAAACAATCCACATCGTGTTTTTAAATACCTTTTGCTGCATAGATAGCCATTTTAAAAATAAAAGTTTCATTTCTTGTCTCAGTTCTTTCTGTCAGCAATCATTACAAAGTAAGTTAAAAAACAAATATTTTAATTATCATCAATAATACTCACGAGGAAACAAAGACAGGATATGTTAAATTAGGTTTAATTGTTTTTATAATTTTCTATATTGAAGTATTTCACATTTTAGCTCATAGCTCCATCTCTTGACCGATCTGAGATCTAATTACCGCCGCGGCTATTAAGGATTCCCTCTCGTTTTCCACCAATAAGTAAAAATGTCGAAGTACAACTTTTTAGATTAGATGTTTCTGTAAGGGGAAAACAACAGCATCGAATCATATATATATATATATATAAGTGACCACCGTGTCACTTATTAGACATTCACATTAGGCTAAATATTAGATGGCGCCATCTATCAATTTTAAGTGAAACCGTTTTGCCTAGTTAGCATATCTATTTATCCAAAAAAATAATACAAATTAACGCACGAATAGATCCTAGCAGTATATAGACTATACATATGAAACAGAAATAGTTTAATGGTACTAACGAAGTAAGATACTCTACCAGGAATTCACATCGTTGTACAGTGAAATCAGAAACAAGTAAATATGTAGTAAATGTTGGATTTTCAATCAACGAAATCCCACAACTGTAATATTGTTCATGTATGTTATCAACTGTAAGTTGTTTGTTATTCACCAGCCAGGGTGACTGTTTATTGTTGAATAAAATTAGCCAGAGGAATTGTTTATTATTCCCCAACCAGGGGGTTTGCTTGCTTATTTTAGTCCGTAGATTTAGTATTTGTTGACCAGACGGCGTTTTGTTTTATTGTTCAAAACCCCAAATGTTTGTTTAGTGTTAATTTTAGCTAAATATAGAAATAAATTTAAGATAGAAAGAGATACAGATTAATGATTTTCATTAGTTTCACTAGATGGCGCCACATATTTTCTACTCTCAGTACTACAAGCTGCGACATTGTACTATTTTTTGTTTATTAAAATTTTCTTATTAAGCATAAGGCCACACAATGGACTATTAGTATTGTGTCCACAATGAGTCTAGAAACCCGATTCTTAGCGTTATAAGCCCCAGCCTTACTGCTAAACCAGTGGGAAGGGGACAATTAAATGCTTTCTCCGACCAGAACTATGAACAAAGACAAGTAAATACAAAACATTGATATAGTAACAATATCGTTATATATTAATTAGTTCGTATAAGGTTTTATCGCTAAAGTTTTTTTAGAATTACACTTTTATACAAAACTGTGTATGGTCCGGTATGGCCATATGGTTAGGGCCTCGTTCCACTAAATATGCCCGCCCTTTCAGCCGTTGGGGCGTTATAAAGTCAATCCCACTATACGTTGATAAAAGAGTAGCCCAATGGTTGACGGTGGGTGGTGATGGCTAGCTGCCTTCCCTCTGGTCTTTCGTTGCTAAAGTAGGGACGACTAGCGCAGATAGCCCTCGTGTAGATTTACACGAAATTCAAAAACAAACCATCTTTTGGCACTTATAGTATTAAGTACAATATTTTAAATTTGAGAGAATTTCACAAATGTTCCTTGAGAGTAATATTAACACGAACAACTTTATGAAAAATGTGTTAGAAAAACAAATCTTATTTATATTTAATTATATCATAACAAACGAGTGTGTGTGTCTTGTAGCAAAGCCACATGTTGCTATATGCTGCGTCCACCGAGGGGAATCGAACCCCTTATTGTTAACGTTGTAAATCCGGAGGACATATAAGAAACGATAAAGGACGATACCCACCATTCACAAGCCCTTTGTTGAGCTATCATTTTTTTCTCTTGTTGTTTTGTAATGATAATATTATCGTCTGTACATTAATTTACTTCTCTTATACTTTAATTTTTAATTGTAATTTTCATTGCTAATTGTTTGTCAAATGATTTTTGGGAAACGAACCGGAATATACCGATTGTTGCACAAGTTTTGAGCGATTTACATATATTACTTTCAGGCCCTCGCAGAGGTTCAGAGAGGCCCGGGCCACTTCTATCTTTTGAGGTCCCTGGCTATAATATTTTTTTTTTAATATAATTACGCACAAAGTTACACAATAGGCTATCTATGTTCTGCCCACCACGGGTAACGAAACCTGGTTTATAGCGTTGTATATCCGCAGACATACCGCTGTGCCAGTAGAGGGGGGCAATAAAAATATATAATAAAATCAAAATAAGACAATCATTAGCTAAAACAAAAAGAGAAACATAATTTAAATATTTCATTTGTACATATACAATTTGCAGCTTTAAGCTGAAAGTGTATGTCACATATTGGTCTGATTGGTGGACACGTAACAACAAGTCGCGAAACTTAACAAGCGCAAAAAACTTGAGGCCCGGACCAAATGACCCCCCCCCCCTCTAATTGGACCTAATCACGTCTTATATTTAATTAAGGTTAGGCTTAGGTAGAATAGCCGTTACGTTTATTAATTGCAAAGTACTGAAACTACTATATGTTTCTTTCTGTATTTTACTCTCGAAGTACTGAAACTACCATATGTTTCTTTCTGTATTTTACTCTCGAAGTACTGAAACTACCATATGTTTCTTTCTGTATTTTACTCTCGAAGTACTGAAACTACCATATGTTTCTTTCTTGTATTTTAATCTCGAAGTACTGAAACTACCATATGTTTCTTTCTGTATTTTACTCTCGAAGTACTG
>NW_013680546.1:0-1813 GCF_000517525.1 Limulus polyphemus
AGAAAGCATATGAAGACATCGATGAATGTGAAGAAATCTTACCTACCCGCCAGCATAAGAAGATGACGAAGAAGGAATTAGAAGAACTTTTCACGGTTATTGAAGAATTTAAGGGAAAATGTTTAGAAACAGACCCTGATGAAGATAGAAGCCGTCAAATTTGCAGAAAAATTGATGAGGCAAGTTGTCAGTACCGCCAATTATATGAAGGACAGAAGAATACGATGCGACAAGCCACTCTAAATAAGTTTTTCATTAAAAAATCAGATCAATAAATTTTAATTCATTGCATTTTTGTTCGTATTTTCTTATATACCTATACTCTGATTTAAAAATACGCAAAATAGAAATTAATTGTGAATGAGAATGAAAATTGAGGTACGAATTACATGATTTCCTATAAGTTATTATATTCGATTAGTGCGTTTTCGATTAGTGCGGCTCTTTTAAAGAACACATTAACCACACTAATCGAGGGATTCCTGTATACATATTATACATATATATCACCAATATAAGAATCTGTCTACGTTTTTAGATTTGCCCTTGTCCTGGATTACTGATGAGGGATGTAATTTCCCGAAATCGGTATAACTCAATGACAAGTAGTGAATCGAATGATTAATTGGGTTTCACATTTCTTCCCAATATTATGTTTTTTAATATCAGTGTTAATTTCAAGGCAAATGCTGTACTGATGTCCGACCAACATTCTGCTCTAAGTGTTGATGCTCAGACGTTTTTAAATGAAAATTCTCAAATAATAGAAAAATATCCTCCTAGGTCGAAATAATGATTAAAAAAATACAGTTTCCACCCGTCCTACTTGACTTTTTATAAAATGTTCATTGAAGCAGCATAAGCTTTTACAAAATTTTGAAATTATCACATATTTGTACATCTTTTAAGAATAATGCGCTATTATAGTTATATTGGCAAATAAGCAAAAACCTTTTTTTAGTATGACAAAAATCCTAGGTCTAAAACTTTACGAGAAAATATCTGTGGTGTTATTTCTTCCGGAAACGAATAATACATACATAGAAATGTGGCATTTCGATATGAACATCTGTATCGCAGATGCGTCGCTTAATACCGAGAGCATAAACCTAACAAGCCAGGCTTAGGTACGTAGAAGATAGGAAATTCAAATTCCTATGTTGGTGGCGCCATCTGGGTGGCGCTGTATTGTCTTATTTATGTCCATTAATTTTGTTTTTCTCTTCTTTACAACTACGTTACTACTGTTTAAGACTTTGCTAATAATATTTTTGCAAATAATTAATTTTTGGTTTTTTGATAATGTATTTACAGATTTGGCTCAACCAGCAATTGATTGTTTTGTACTTAAAATTACCATAATAAATCAACTTGTTTTGTTAGAGGTCGCTATCTATTGTCTACTTGTCGTGCTACAACATATTGGTTTGTGCTTCTTATGATTACTCGTGTTCCTGCACATTCTGATATTTCACGGAATTGCAAAAGAGCATGATATTGATAACATCTTTTTTTTACTCAGTCTCTGTTCTTGTCAAATAAAACCAACCACTTGACGACTAAGTATAAAAGGTGATTTTTTTTGTCTCACTTAAGCTTAGTAGCTTGAATTAATGAAATAGAGGGTTAAGTTAAGGCCAATATGACGTATATTTTTTAAATCTAGAGCTCTTATGTTGACATTTAGAACATTTTTACTTCCTCTCATTTTTTACTACTATTTCTATGAAAAAAATAGTCTAGTTTATCTGGAAACTCCTTTGTGTGGTACACATTGTTATGTTCAGGAAGCTGCATATGTGTTATTCAAACA
>NW_013680546.1:2732-3698 GCF_000517525.1 Limulus polyphemus
AAGTTTCTAAAGAATCTTTAACACTATCCGTGACGGCCACTTTTCATTTTCTCAGTGATAGGGGGGGGATTTCTGGCCCCTCCTTTTTTTAATATCTGTGAGAGAACCTGTTGTTAAAATATTTGAATCCCACCACTGATATAGACATAACTCTCCTATAATGTGTATTTCATATGTGTAAAAGTTTGAAAATATTGTAAGTACTAGCTTAGAATATTCTGAATCCCGTGGAGATCATGTGCTAAGTGCAGTCCTAGACGTTACTTTCTGTAGAAGAGTCCGATCATGAAAGCTCTCCACTGTTTCATGGAATAATTGAATTGTATCCTACTTTACCTTATGTACAGAGGAATGTTTTATGACTGTCACATGAAGCAGAGATACTTCTAGGTTTTTGCGATTCAATTTCCTGATTGGTCATCTTCAGAGAGAAGGAGATTTGTTAACGCATTTATATTGTTCCCAAACAATTTTTTTTATTCTTTGAAGGAGTCAAGATTTGTGTTGAATCCTTGGCCATGTTTTAACCTTTTATTCGTTACGTTTGTTGATCGCACGAGTCGTTCCATTTCACCTTCAAGTATAATTTAATTTCTTCATTTACTTCGCACAATTAAACAAAGGTCCATCCACTAACACGACCACCCATTTTCTTTTTGTTCCTTCAATAATAAATGTTTTATATTTATTTTCAACAATGTGAAATGTGACTTGCTTTTTTATTCTACCATGACAAATTAAAACACTGGTCTTTCTACATACTGGTTCCACAAATCTTTAATTGTTGCAGAGATGGTATACACGTAACTGTGTGATAGGTTTGTTTGTTTGAATTTCGCGCAAATAAATATCTTTAATAAGTATTGTCAGTGAAAGCTCAAAAACGTTATTGAATTGTCAAGTCACATTACAAAATGTCAATCATGACCCACACATTGATTAATTAGTCATCGAAAAGTCAATATC
>NW_013680546.1:4698-6965 GCF_000517525.1 Limulus polyphemus
CTGGAGAGAAGGCAGCTAGTCATCACCACCCACCGCCAACTCTTGGGCTACTCTTTTATCAACGAATAGTGGGATTGATCGTAACATTATAACACCCCCACGACTGAAAGGGCGAGCATGTTTGGTGTGACGGGGATTCGAACCCGCAGATTGCGAGTCGAGCCACCTAACCACCTGGCCATGCCAGGACCTGTGATAGGTTGTCTTTATAAATGTGTGAATACTCAGATCAGATGCTACAATTTTGAACAGACAGTTTCTCAGAGATAAAAAAAGAAGAAAATCAGAGAATTTTAAGTATTTGAGAATGCATCAAATGATGAATATCACTTATATGCAGTGTATAGATATTTTACTTTCCCGCTACTAATGAAAGCTTTCTAATTTTTCGTCAAAGCAATGTTTTAAAATTTGATTTTACCTTTAATTATATATAATTATTTCAGAAATAATCTAGAATAAACTACAAAATTTGAGAAAAAGAAAATTTCCCATTAAGCCTAATAATCTGTTTTTACACTGACGTTTCACACATAAAACTTCAATATCATAAAGTTTCAGTACTATTTGTAACATTCCAGTGTTTCAAATTAGTTTTATTCCAATTGAAAATCTCGCAGGATAAAAAAATTAGTTCACTCATAATTTTAAAAACCTTCATATTTTACCTCTTTTGAATTCCTTTAATTGTGATTCCAGCAGTTTTTCGCACCTAACAGAAATATTATTAATTGGCTATTGTTATTGGCCTAAGATTTTTTTTTTAATTTCGCACAAAGCTACACGAGGGTTATCTGCGCTAGCCGTCCCTAATTTAGCAGAGTAAGACTAAAGGGAAGGCAGCTAGTCATCACCACCCATCGCCAACTCTTGGGCTACTCTTTTACCAACCCTAAGATGTGCATTTATATGTTTAGAGCACACATAAATTTATCATTTTTACTATTAATTGGCTATTGCTATTGGTCTAAGATGTGCATTCATATGTTTATAGCACTAATAAATTTATCATTTTTATTAATTGTTAGTTTAGTTGGAGTTTAATGTGCTTGAACTATGAACCTGGGAGTTCATGGTTCAGGAACCTTTTCTTCAAAAACTCGCTCCGCAATTTAAAGCTGTAGGTACTATAAGAGCGACGATCAAATCCCACTGTTCAGTCAGAAAAGAGTAATAAAAGAGTTAGCGGTGGGTTCTGTTCATAAGTTGCCTTCCTCTATTCTAGTAGTTCAAAATTAGGGAAAGCTAAACATGGATTGTACTATGTAAGTTTTGCGTGAAAATTCTGAAACAAACGAACAAATTGTCAAAGTATTTTATGAATTACTTGAAACCTTGATAAACCGCTGGTACATCATTCATTGATACCTATTTCAAAGTCAGAAGAGCTTCGAATTTTTTCTATCAAACTCAAATGCCACGAATTAAATCAGTAAAATGTAACCAACAGATGGCGTTACACACTTACGTACGTAGGATATCGTTTTTTTTTTGTTGTTGTTGTTCTTTTTATCGCCAAGCCATATAATGTGCTATCTGCGGCCTGCCTATCGTGGGGAATTTGGCCCTGGATTTTAGCGATGTAAGTCCATAATTTAATGTTGACCCACTGGGGGACATGGGAAAACTGTAAACTATTTCTTTTCATAGTAATTTAAAAATTATAACATGGCATCTTTAAAGTTATTTCTTACATTGTGACTTTACCATTTTGTTGTTCATCCATAAGTGACTAAGCTTTCTTATCATATTTTAAAAGTTTATACTTATATAACCGATTGGTAAGGAAAAAAAAACATTGCATAAGAATTAACCAAATTAATAACCTCTTATAAGTTCTTTACGTTACGATAACAAATCTGCATATAACAACCTGAGCAATATACAATAAATTTTGCTTTTGTACAATACCAGGTTCAGTGTTTTTTGCCCAATAATTTTATGTGTTATTATTTTGGTGGATATTTACGTGATATGATGTAACCAGAATTATCTTGCGTTTGATTATTTAGGTGTTTCTTTCAAAATATAACAATGTGGTAAATTGCATCTAACCTTTCGCAATCCATTCACCGAGGTAATCCTCGGCGGAGAAGGGATAAAACTAAATCCAATTAATCTCAAGTGCTGAATAAATTCTTAAATGATCTTAGTTCTAAGTTCTAATCCCAAGGGAAAACATCTCATACAATCATTGGGTACTTAAATGATCTTAGTTGTAAGTCACCAGAAGGTTCTACTCTCAAGGGGAAACACCTCATATAGTC
>NW_013680547.1:0-5044 GCF_000517525.1 Limulus polyphemus
CTGATCAGAATAATACCGTTTGTATCGCTAGTCCACAAACGTGTTTGATCAGAATAATACCGTTTGTATAGCTCAAAAGGTTGGTTTTAATAGTCATCTATGACAATTATTTGTAATTGGCAGGGTTCGAATTGAATATTCTTAGATGGGGGTTCCAAAGTTCATATGCTGAGTTACCCGTCCTTTATCCGTGATATGAACTTAAAAAATGTGTGGATTGATGTTATGGTAAATAACTTGTTTGTTTTTAATTATGCACAAAGCTACACAAGGGCTATCTGTGCTCTGCCCAGCACGGGTATCGAAACCCGGTTTCTAGCGTTGTAAATCCGCAGACATACCGCTGTGCCACTGGGGGGCTGGTAAATAACTTATAAATAACAAAAATCCTAACTTTATTCATAACACTACCTGCTTTCAACACCAAGCTCTTAATGTCATTAACTGACGATTATTTAAGAAACGGCTCTTCATATCAGCCATATTTTGGCTGTTGGAGTAGAAACTTTATCTGAGTTTATGTGTTATTGCAACAGTGGTAGCCATTTTTTATTACATTCCTCCTTAGAGAGAGCTAGCGTACTGTCTGAGATACACAAGACGTTTGTGTAGCCTTCCCCCACATTGTGTGTATATTGTACTACAGAAAACTTAATAATTTGTGTATGTGTGTGTAAGAACATGACGCCATCTATGAATGTAGTTCACGTTAACTTATACCAAAAAATAATAAATGCTCAATAACAGCAATAATGGGGGTGGATGGGGTTGTGAATCCTCATTAACATGCCCCTTGTTCTAAACTATTATCCCACAAAGTTTGTTTGAGATTGTCTCGGCGACCTAGAAATAGTTACATAACGAACAAACAGACAGACACACAGATATTTGTCCTTATATATATAACCCAGCTAGTTATAGTAATATAGAAAGTTGCAATGCTAGAAGAAGTATTGAAAAAAGCAAATGAAAACTACAAAAACTAAGTTACATAACATCTTTAAAAAATTCTCTCTACTTTGGACATATTATAAGATTTGATGGTAGGTTGGTAGAGATCCTGATGAGTAATAAAATCGATTCAGGTATACGCGCGCCCCACGCTTGGTATTGCTCGCGTACAAAAACATGGCCAATAAAAAGAAAACTTTATTTAATTTTGTAAAGACGAGTAAGGATCGATATATACGTAACCTAGCTAGTCGTAGTAATATGAAAAGTTGTAATGCTACAAAAAATACAAAAAGTAAATCAAAACTACAAAAACTAAGTTACATAAAATCTTTAAAAAATTCTCTCTTCTTTGGCAAATCACTGTAATTGTGTTAGTATGAGCCAACGTATGGATAAAAATGTTACATTTTAAGTAAGTCAGTTTTTGTAGTGTTGTCTTCCTTGTTTTAATACTTTTGGAGCATTAAACTCTATATAGTACTCTAGCTGGATCGGTTACGTATATATCGATCCCTACTTGTCTTTATAAAATAAAAACAATTTTCACCTCCGCCACCGAAGGTGGACGGATGTTTTCAACCCTGTGTATGTATGTGTGTGTGTTTGTCAGCAAGTGTTCTCGAAAACGGCTGAATGGATTTTGACGAAAGTTGGTATACATTTAGAGGTGATTAGTTTTTGAAGACTCAAGGTCACTAAAATCCAAAACATCCGGTATATATTTAGAGGTGATTAGTTTTTGAAGACTCCAGGTCACTAAAATCCAAAACATCCTTATCTGTTAACATGGGGACCGATTTTTCCCACTATTTTTGCTGTATAACTCAGTCAAAAACTAGAGGGGTACTCTGTAGAGTATATACCTACGCCACGCAGCGTTCATTATATTAAACACTCGCCCATTACCGATGTCTGCATATAAAGCTAAGGATGGTATACTAACGATTACAACACTAAAAGGCTACCCTGAGATGCACCAAAAACGTGTCACTAAAAGCTCCTGTAGACGCTTTATCCTTGGCCTGAAGTGATGCTCAACCAAACGCTCTATTCACACCTATGTATATTACTGTATGAAGTTAAGTACTAAATATTTGCTTTCTAAGACTGAAATATATGCATTCTATAGAGAAACAATAGTGTAGTACATTAATATGCAAACGTATTTGTCATAAGAACATCTAAAAGTCCTTTAATAATTCAGCATCAAGGTTTATGCATATTATGACTAGGATCACGTCACACAAACATCATCGATTCGAAGACGTGGTAATCATTTGTTTGGAAGTTATTATATTATCATATTCTGAAGTCATTCACGTTTATTTTTATACTAATTGTTGACTTCACACTTTTATCCTAGAATCATTCATGTTTATTTTACACTAATTGTTGACTTCACAGTTTTACCCTAGAATCATTCATGTTTATTTTTACACCAATTGTTGACTTCACAGTTTTATCCTAGCTCCTTATCATTCAATCAATCCAGTTGAAATTAATTCGTTTTCATTCTGACATAGTATTGCACAAGGAAAAAATGCATACAATGTGGTCTATAGCAGTTGTTATAAAAGTTCTACAGCTAGTTTCTGCCAAGTACAATCCGTTTCACTGTTCTTATATTACTTCCTTTAATTCTCACTTTAATTGGTTCACTTTTGATCACATATTTCTTATTCAATTCAGTTTTCTTCATTCAGTTAAAAGAATCTTTGTTTTTATGGAGTAAACATAACTGTGTATGCTCGACTGGAAATTTATACCATTGTATATCCCTGCACGCACGGGTTTCATTTTTCTTTTCTTGGCACATTCGCGGATGAGACCCGAGAGCTATCAAACGCCAAGAGTGTGATTACCAACTGAGCTGAAAGACTAGCCTCCCTTCTCACAAAGCACAATAAATGATAATTCGGGTAACACTTTTAACGACGTTCCTTCCTTCTTACAAAACACAGCAAGTGCTACTTCTGGTAACACGAAAAACTCCATTACCACATTCTTCCCTTCTCACAAAACACAGCAAGGACTACTTCTGGTAAGACTGACGACTCAACTACCACGTTCCTCCCTTCTCACAAAACACAGCAAGGACTACTTCTGGTAAGACTGACGACTCAACTACCACGTTCCTCCCTTCTCACAAAACACAGCAAGGACTACTACTGATAACACTGACGACTCAACTACCACGTTCTTCCCTTCTCACAAAACACAGCAAGGACTACTTCTGATAACACTGACGACTCAATTACCACGTTCTTCCCATCTCACAAAACACAGCAAGTGTTACTGCAAATATCAATTTTTAAAAGCTCAAACTCCAATATACATATTGTGGTGTGTAGTTGGACAGAAAGCACATCATTAATGAACACTCCTAAAGAACTCCAAAGTGACGTGTATATTCTGCCCTCTTTTCGATTAATAAGTTCGTATGGAGTAGATTACGATGGTTTTATTGTCTTGAAATTTTTACGTATTCTACAGTAATTCCTGTAAAGTGAATCCGAAAATGATATCCATTTTTCTCCATCACGTACACATTTTTTCACAAAACGCAATAATGCAATACATAAAAGACCACAACACGTAGTTTTGAGACTTTTGACGTAGATTTCACGCAAAAATCAGGATGAATCAGGATACATATTCGTTTGACGTCAATGTTCTTCCCTTTTCTTCAGTTTGCCTGTATTTTTGCTAACAAACACATTAATAAAAAATGTTCATTGTGGTAAACAAACATAATAATTCGATCTAAGTAAGAGGTTTTTTCTTCCCGATTTGTCGTTGTTTATTGTTTTATTATTAAGCACACAGCTACACAAAGGGCTATCTGTGCTCTGTCCACCACGACATGCCGCTGTGCCACTGGGGGGGGGGGCCTCCTGATTTGTAAAAAATCCTTACGTGATAGAAATCTGCACAGCTGAATTATGGAAAATCTGTTATTAAAACCAAAACAACTTTTATAAAGTTTAAGTTCGCAGGCCTGTTATTAGTGACCACACTATCAGTTTAAATGGTTATATTTTGAATTATTTTTGTTTAAGTGTCGATATTTTCCTATCATTTAAATGTCCCGTAGATATAACAAACCTACCTGTAAATGATTATCATTCTAACGCGATTCATTGGAATACTTACTTCATTGGTAAGAATGTCACATCGTGTACATGTAAATTAAATTTATGAAGTCGTAGACGGTCAAGGTAGTTTGGTATTCAAGTTTTTTTTTTCAATGTACGTTTGTAGACTACTAACATCATTATTAAAAAGTGGACTTTAGTACATCTTGTTGAATCAATAACGAATTATACAAAATCTCTTTATGCCGCTGAAATATTTACATGTTGGTATGATATGTTATTAACTGCACATCAGTGACTTACAAATATATACTACGTCGAACATAAAACTTGTTATTCTGAAGCATGGATGTCTAATATACTAAAATTTGTTAATATGAAAGAAATACAATCAACAAGGCCTAATATTTGTGATTAAAATCACTTAAGGCTGCATTTCTTCCATATTTCTCTTAAATTGTTTATTACGTCTTTCAAACCAAGAATATGTAAAACAGAGAACCATTTGTCCAGCCCAACTAACAACTTTGGTATCTTGTGTCTTTGAAACTGTTCGTTCAATACCACAACTCCCTAGTTGGACTAAATCAACTAATAGAGACAACATTTTATCCGAAACGGTATTTACGTATTCAATATCAGAATTTCAGAGTTATGATTAAAGCATGGAAAGCTAACGAAGCATCGAGATCCTGATAAATGAAAAATATGTAAAACAGAGAACCATTTGTCCAGCCCAACTAACAACTTTGGTATCTTGTGTCTTTGAAACTGTTCGTTCAATACCACAACTCCCTAGTTGGACTAAATCAACTAATAGAGACAACATTTTATCCGAAACGGTATTTACGTATCCAATATCAGAATTTCAGAGTTATGATTAAAGCATGGAAAGCTAAGGAAGCATCGAGATCCTGATAAATGCGCCCCTAGTGGCAGTATATCATTTTTCTTTTCTCTCTTTTTTCTTTTTTTTGCAAGAATGGTTTAGTTTT
>NW_013680548.1:0-1242 GCF_000517525.1 Limulus polyphemus
CTATGGGAACCGTATCAGATATTAAGCTGATAAGAACAGATACTACACTTTGATCTTAGCCAAAAGGCCGAGAAGCGATACCCACAATCTCCCGTTAGGGATTTATAGACTGTTGTTACTACATTTACAAGAATGGTGTCTCAAACATTTTCCCCCATCCCAATTTTGTTATCTTTTGTCAATCACAGCAAATCCTTCTGCCTTTATAACCACACTAATTTTCGAAAAAGTACTCTTTATTCTAAGAAGAGAAAAAAAAAGTAGTTCGACAAATTTTAGAAAATATGAAAAGAATGCGTTTTCCGCTAGCGGCATACAGTCAGAGCAAGAGCGAATTTTTAGGCAAGCCTTTTTATATTTTGAATCAGTTTCTTTTCTGTTATTCATTCATACTTCACTGCCGTCAGCCTTATTTATATAAAAGGATGATGTTCGATGAATAATTTTAGAAATGTTGTTACACATTTCAGGTTCGAGAAATACTTACATGTAACATTTACCTTCGTACGTACATTGGAGAAACCCTACACACAGGGGTAGGAAAACGTATTGACTCTTTTAGAAGAACACCATAAAAGAAGCGCAGTTGCGGATAATTTTTTAACTAATCATGGACAAATGTGAAACCACCATTTTCTGTACAAATCCTTACCAAGTATACTGAAGGAAAATTTAAAGCTCTTATAGAAAAACTACCACCGCAGATGAATAGGGGTGGAGCATATAATTATTACTGTTTAATTTTTTCGTCTTATCTTTTATTATTTCAATGAGTAACTTGGATAGAACTTTTGTTTACTACATGTAGCAGTTAAATATTTCAACAATAAGCTTTAGTACCTAATATGTCAAACGCACTTTGTAGAAATAAATGCATTCGATTAAAATTTATTATTTAAACCACTTGAAGCTTTGTGTTGTAAGTTGCGGTTTATGTTTCAGCGGAATGCTCCTGAAAAAACTATAAAACAAAATTTATCCCTACTAAACAGCAACAAGAATGTTCAACTGATTATATATTATTCGCCCCTATAAGGAAAAATTTTAACATTGGAAACAAACAAGACGTCATCAATAGGAAAGCAACTCCAATCAGCCAACAAAAGGGCCCCAATAAGTTTTTTAATTGCTCTGTACATCATGTATTATTTTAAAATTTTCAAAAAACTATTTCTCATTTTAGAATTTAAGTTTTGTTATAGTTGAAAAGAAAATTCCATTGCACATATAAACAATTTCAAC
>NW_013680548.1:2139-5941 GCF_000517525.1 Limulus polyphemus
AAGGACTTGTGTCGCTAAAGTTTCGTCGGAACGAAGTTACGGAAAGTTAATTAACAAACGGAGACGTAACAGACAGAATAACTCTGATCGTCAACTAAGCTCTAACATGTCTCATAAACATAGAGACCTCCAATTATGCTTTCAGTTTTTTGTTAGCTGCTTCATTAATAGTACTGAGCTCAATAATTTCTTTGAGGAAAGAAAAGCAGTGAATGGCCTGGTATGTATTCATTTCGAGTTATAGTACTCCCTATAATGCTTAAATATACTTTGTAATCTTTAGTAAGTATGCCCCCAAGCAATGGAAAACAGTTGTGTCAAAAACAAACCCATTAAGTTAGTCTATGAGGTATGGACCATTTAATCCTGTTCTGTGGACATACTGCATGAACGTGTGAGTGTTTTAATAACAGCCAAATTATTAAAGTGTTATTTATCCATAAAGAAGGCCCTTGGCACATCAGTAAACCTCATTTTCATGCTTATTATTGAATATTTTTTAGACCATATTAGGAAGTTTGAAAATGTATTTTCTATCACAGTAAACCTAAAATTAATGAAAGTTTTAATCTAGCTCAGATGTTTTCTTCATGCTGGCAATAGTCTTCCCCAACATAATTGAACCCCATCTTCAAGTCTAGTGTGCTGATAATCTTCCATACGGGTGTACAACTAGCTCAATTGTCATACTTATACAGAAGATCCAATTTGCTGTCGTGGGTGGACTGATACTCTGACGTGACCTGTGGGGGTAAAAAAAAAATCATCCTTAATTCTAATAAAACCTACTGTCATTCACACCAATAAACAATATTGTTTGAAACAATAAACAGAGTTTCTCTTACACTTCATGATCACCTTATTCACATTTTTGCCAATGTCAAATTCAGTTACTATTTTTGTTTCATCTGTAACTTGGAAACAATATATTGAGGAAAGAAAACTTTGTACAAAATATATATGTTAAACAACATATACAGTCATGCTCATAGCTGCAGAAGTAACAGTTTTAAGAAAATGTACAAATATCTATTAGATTTCTTTCAATGTGCTACTTATACTTAAGGAAATATTGAACAATACATTTAAGAAATATACAACTTCTATAAAATGTATCAGAATTTCAACTCTAATCATTATACCCCAAGTGTGTCATTCTATTACTTTGAAAAACTAGATTGGCCAAGTGAAAAATATTAGGAGTAAACAAAATGATGCTCTTATTATTTAAATAGTTGTTATAGCAAACAAAAAATTGGAAATTTACTGATTTTACTCCTCCATGTACAATGTCACATCTAACTTGACAGCTGTATTATAATTTGTAATGAGCTACGACACAAATATCTGAATAATAAAAATTGTAACAAGTTTAATATAAAAGAATAAGTACACATATAAAGGGTGAATAAAAAAATTAACTTGAGAACTAACAGAAATCAAATGCTTAGAATAAATTAAATACACAAAAAGTAAGCTTAAGAAATGAAAGGCTCCAGGAGTTTCCTTTCATTACATATTCACTAAATATTCATATCATAATATTATCAAACCAATACATAATTGCTAAATTAATTTAATTTTTTTTTTAGATTCTAGGGTGCTACCTTAAAACAATTTTCTTTAAATCAAATGAAAATATTTAAGATACAGTACAGTGAGATTTTTCTTTTTTTTTTAGTAGTATGTCATTGCTATTGAGTCACACGTTATGGCCATGTCCCATACTTGTCTTTAAGTATTATTATACACTTGCCTAAAGGGTTACCAATAATAAAAAAAAATTATACCAAAGAGGAACACTTAGCAAATCTCTACTCAATACACATAGGATTTGTCTAATAACCTTTAACTCTTAATGTGGAGAAAACCACTATTGTTCTGTGGACATATTGCATGAACTTGTAAGTGTTTTAATAACAGCCAAATTATCAAAGTGTTATTTATCCATAAAGAAGGTCCTTGGCACATTAGTAAACCACATTTTCATTGTGTATTTCAAAGCTCTTGCCCAAACCATGATCAGTAACATGTACAGACTTCTGTATATTAATGGAACCCACTGCCTCTACACTACACATTATCTTGTGTATTTTAAGCACCACCTTTAAGTATACATATAATGTACTGTCAAAAACATCTCATAAAGCATACACTTTAGTGTATGGTAAACATACATCCTCTACAGTGTACTTATGACAAATACGACCATATACTATATACACACAAAATGCAAACAGTAACTGCAAATGTTTTACTAGAAACAGAATTTACAAACTATTAAGACTACTATATAAGCAATTTTACCTATTGATAATATGTGTGTTAGCTTCACACCCTGTACTGAAGTACACCTGTTTGTATTTTGTAAGACTAACCACTGAGAAGATAATTTCAGAAACCAGAAATATTTGCAATAGGAATTTATTTTTCAGGATACTTCTTCCTAATCACTAACAACATGGTATATAAGAATACCATGCATATTCTACCTCCTTATTTTAATATAGTATTTTTTGAATTAGTTTATTTATTCTAGTATGTATAGTTGTCACATAACTCCAAAAGTCACTTGACAGAACTAAAGAGTTAAGCTTGGGAGCTATGCACTAGACTAAAATAAAGGTGCATTTGCTTGTCTATTAAAAATACAATACAATATTAAAAGTAGAATTGATGATTTCCTGAAAAATACATGTAATTGGATTTACATTTTTACTTTTTTTCCAAGGTTGAGTGTGCAAGGATAGCTGTGAAGGACCATATAGTTCCTTCTTGTTCATATGCCTTTTTGTTGATCCACAAAATGTCACCTGGCATCTGGGAAATTGTAGTGAAATTATCATGAAAAAACATGTTTTTGTACATACACTAATATTTATAATATAACTGGTCCATACTTTATAGACTAACTTAATGGGCTTGTTTTTGAAACAACTGTTTTCCATTGCTTGGGGGCATACTTACTAAAGATTACAAAGTATATTTAAGCATTATAGGGAGTATTATGACTCGAAATGAATAAATACCAGGCCATTCACTGCTTTTCTTTCCTCAAAGAAATTATTGAGCTCAGTACTAACAAAACGGGAGGTTTCTTTCTTTATGAGAGATGTGTAGAGTTTAGTTGATGATTAGAGTTATTCTCACATATTACTTGTAAGTATTTTCACAACAAAGCTTGTTAAAATCATTGGGTTTTTCTATAAAATTAAATAACTATTACTAATAGTTTTGGCATCAGTAATTAATTTTTTAACTAGTCCTGTGTTGTCTAGTTGAAACCAACTGGCATGCCGTTTTTCTTTCAATTCGTTACCTAGTTTCTTTTATTAACGTGTTATTCACTATTTGATTAGAGTAGTGCTGCCGTATAGCCTAAAATAATTTGTAGACTTTTCTGCATATACTACTTTGAAAGTTTAACAGACTCGTCTAATCAAAAGAAATTAAATATAGAACCTTTACTGAAACTAGTAAACGATAGTCTTTTAAGAGTTCTACTTCCACACACACACACACAGAAAGCCGTATAATTGACTGCACTATCTGATTACTTTTCGTTTAATACATAAAAAGAGCACGTGCCGAAATAATTCATTTATTAACTGCGAATGTAATGTTGATAGTGTACAGCAGTAGAAAAAAAACCGTCATTACACCTTACTTTTGTGTAATAATGAATAAAATGCATTATAATTATTTACCTACCAAAAAAAAAGTGCCTACTAAGAACACTATAGTTTTCTATTTTTTGAACTCATAAAAGGAGTGGGCCGATCCCTGAAGTACTGCAATACTG
>NW_013680549.1:0-1234 GCF_000517525.1 Limulus polyphemus
ATAAATGATGCTTAACTTTATGAACCCAGTGTTGTATAACCTTATAAGTAATGCTTAACTTCATGAACCCAGTGTTGTATAACCTTATAAGTAATGTTTAACTTTATGAACCCAGTGTTGTATAACCTTATAAGTAATGCTTAACTTCATGAACCCAGTGTTGTATAACCTTATAAGTAATGTTTAACTTTATGAACCCAGTGTTGTATAACCTTATAAGTAATGTTTAACTTTATGAACTCAGTGTAGTATAACCTTATAAGTAATGTTTAACTTTATGAACTCAGTGTTGTATAACCTTATGTAATGTTTAACTTCATGAACACAGTGTTGTATGACCTTATGTTTGATGTTTAACTTTATGAACCCAGTGTTGTATAACCTTATAAGTAATGTTTAACTTTATGAACTCAGTGTTATATAACCTTACGTAACTGTCCAATAAAACTAGATTTTCAAAGGTAAGTTGAGTAATATAATGTGGATAGTTAGTTAGTTGTATGGATGTTACAGAATTGGTGAATTTAAAAACACGATATTAAAGTTTTCTCTGAAATATCCCTAAAACTTTACACATATTCCTAAAAGTTCTAAAAAAGATAATTTTTTATGTTTTCACACATCATGAGATATCGATCTGGTTGTCGACTTTGATCTGGGGTAAAAACTGGTGATTTCATGTTTTCTTGTATGATCAACTTTCAGAAAACGAGAAGATTAAGGCAGCATCATGAACAGCTGGTGATTAATCTGCACTCGATGTCGTAAGTATGGTCGAATAGTTATTATCTAACAAGTAATGTATTTAAAATATATTTATTGCTATTATTAACATGCGTATAATCACGTTTGCCCTACGTTTCTCTAATATATTTAGAAATATCCCTTAAATGACCATAAATTATCACCTAAACAACGCCAGTTTTGTCTCTAGTGATATTTGGCTAGAATCCCTGCAGCGTTTCTAAGCCTAACCATTTAAAACAGTTAATTTTATTTTTTGTCTTTAGAGACATTTAGAAAGATAAATTCACTTGATGTTGTTTCATAAATTCCTCCCTTTTCTTCGCTGGAAAGTAGAAATTAACGTCTTTGATGTCGTAAGGAAATCTTATTCCAAATTTCACCTTTTATCTTATTGTTTTTAATGTTCCACCTATCAGACGTTATTTATTATTTAATGTTCCACCTATCAGACGTTATCTATTATTTAATGTTCCACCTATCAGACGTT
>NW_013680549.1:1758-5567 GCF_000517525.1 Limulus polyphemus
TTCCACCTATCAGACGTTATTTGGTATTTAATGTTCCACCTATCACACGTTATTTGGTATTTAATATTCCACCTATCAGACGTTATTTGTTATTTAATGTTCCACCTATCACACGTTATTTATTGTTTAATGTTCCACCTATCAGACGTTATTTGTTATTTAATGTTCCACCTATCAGACGTTATCTATTATTTAATGTTCCACCTATCAGACTTATTTGGTATTTAATGTTCCACCTATCAGACGTTATTTAGTATTTAATATTCCACCTATCAGACGTTGTTTGGTATTTAATGATCCACTTATCAGACGTTATTTATTATTTAATGTTCCACCTATCAGACGTTATTTAGTATTTAATGTTCCACCTATCAGACGTTATTTAGTATTTAATATTCCACCTATCAGACGTTATTTATTATTTAATGTTCCACCTATCACACGTTATCTATTATTTAATGTTCCACCTATCAGACGTTATTTAGTATTTAATGTTCCACCTATCACACGTTATTTGTTATTTAATATTCCACCTATCAGACGTTGTTTGGTATTTAATGATCCACTTATCAAACGTTATTTGGTATTTAATGTTCCACCTATCAGTTTGTTTGTTTGTTTTGAATTTCGCACAAAGCTACACGAGGGTTATCTGCGCTAGCCGTCCCTAATTTAGCAGTGTAAGACTAGAGGGAAGGCAGCTAGTCATCACCACCCACCGCCAACTCTTGGGCTACTCTTTTATCAACGAATAGTGGGATTGACCGTCACATTATAACGCCCCCACGGCTGAAAGGGCGAGCATGTTTGGTGTGATGGGGATTCGAACCCGCGACCCTCAGATTGCGAGTCGAGCGCCGTAACCATCTGGCCATGCCGGGCCTCCACCTATCAGACGTTATTTGTTATTGTTCTTTAATAGTAAGTAAGCGCAAAGCTACCCAATAAGCTATCCCTATTTTGCCAACCACGAGTATCGAAACCCGGGTTTTAGCGCTATAAGCTCACAGACCTGCCGCTGAGCTACTGGGAATACAACACAGGTGATGAGCAAATTTTCAGAGGATTTTGTGAGTTTGGAGATAATCCCAGAGATTAACAGCTAGTGTATCCAACTGCATGATGAAACACTTCATTTGTGAGATATCATTGGGATTATGGCCGAAAACACCGCTAACAGCTAGTGTATCCAACTGCATGATGAAACACTTCGTTTGTGAGATATTGTTGGGATTATGGCCGAAAACACCGCTAACAGCTGGTGTATTCAATGTTTACAAGAACAGTTTATTTACTTAGCTCTACTCATTACATGGTTGATTCTTTTGTTTTCATCTAAGTGGGTCAAAGTTGACTCTGATCGGAAGTTGATATTAAATTTGCTTGTTCTCAAGAATACTAATATTTAATGGTCAGCACTTGTTTTAAAAAGTATTTTGTTTGTTTGCCTTAGTGCAAAGCTGTACAATGAGATCGTCATAAACCCTTAAGCTTTCTGTATGGTAGACAGTTCAACAAATCAGAATTTATTCCAATAAGAATATATCAGTAGGGTAAAATTCTGTATATTCCGTCTGGTCATGTTATTTTATAATACACATACATACATATATATATATACATTTATATATTAAACAGGCATATTTTACATTACCCTATAAATCTTCAAGTTCTGTGGTGGGTCAGAGGTACGTTTAAGGAGCTACAATGCTAAAATCCGAGGTTCGATTCACCGTGGTGAACAGAGTACAGATAGTCCATAGTATAGCTTTGAAAACAAAGCAACAAAACCTTGTGTCGTTTTTTTTATTCTGTTTCTCTTCGGGGGTACTTCCAAAAATCTCACAATTGTTAGTAAAGTTTACAATAATTTAATTACAGACATACAGTATGTGTATATATACACACACACACGCACACACTTATATATATATCAGACATTTATAAAGCAAGCATCCCTCACGAATAATGTTAAAAAGCAGAGTCGTCTTCAGCCAACTGTTGGGAGTTATGTCACTGTTGGCGATGACGTCACAACTTGCACGTAACAAAAGGTACCACTAGCAGAGAGTACTGGTGGTAGCATCCCCTTTTTTTAGCCCTATTTACCTACGTTCATACCGTTTATCACATTTAAATTTACTGTCGTGAAAAAAAAACTAGAGTGAAGTTATAAATCACAATTCAGTGTTAACTAGCACTGCGTTAACCGCTGATTTTCGCTATTCAGAGTCATATTTAAAAATGATAAATACCCTTTTTTTTGACAGACTTACGATATTGATATCTACGTACAATTACTCACACAAACACTTATCTACATGTCACTAACTATTACAAAAGAACTGTTTTCTTTACTGGCCCTAATTTTGAGCTGATTGACTGGCTGGAAGACAGCAAGTCAACAACACCTACCACTTGTTGGGCTACTTTAATCGAACTTGGTTGTCGTTTTTATAACATACTCCCAGCCCCAAAGTGCGGAGCGCGATTTTGTGGCAACAGGATGCAAACCATGACTATTAAGAGCCCTAATCTGGCACTTTAACCACAAGCTACACCTGGCGGTTCACTAGCCATAAAGACACTTCAAATACATCGGTGTTAATACAAAATCAAAGAGTTGAGAAAATTAAAATAAAACGAGATTTGTAACAGTACGACCTCTCTCTTGTTTTGTAAAAAATAAAATCACTTTCGTCATTCTGTTGTTTTTATGGGAGCGACATCTCTTTAACATCATGTGAAAACAGTTACTTGCCCTCTGTATTACAACTTAACTTTGGCGGTAAAAGCACATTTATCTAAGTTTTTATTTCAAAATACTTAAATCCACACATTTGCTATTACACTGTCATTTCAAGAATCCTTTCAAGAAAGTTAGTGTTATTGTTCTACAAGTTCTTCTCATGTCCCTGCACATACTGTTTTCACAGACTGGGAGTAGACGAAAGATTAGTGTTCTGGAATGCATAACGGGAGGTCCAAGGTTCGATCCGCAATATGCCGCTGAATATGCCATACACATTTATCTGTGTGAATATTATAACTTTAACAGTCAATTTCGCCATTCGATTAACGGTAATAACATAGGAGGCAGGTATCGCTCTCTGGTTCTCTGACTTGGCAGTTTTACCCACACATCTTCTAAAGTGCCTTTCGGAATTAAATTATCAATTGTTACTTTTCACAGCTTACTTATTTACCTATTCAATAACATAGCATATGTCTAATAAAAATGTCATTCGTTATATTAGAATATTTATTTGAACTGCCTTCTCTTGAAGTAGTAGTGGGATGTTATCTCTGTTATTTGGAAGTCCTCACCCTGAATACATAGTTTGGCAGTCTAGGCTTTTGTTTGCTTCTTGTATTTATTTTCTAATGAAAAGCTGAAACCAATATAGCTAACATAGATTGGTAGCTCTGTTTAGCCCAGTGTAGCTTTAAGTAGAAAGGTGGCGTGGTGTTATTCAGGTGGAAAACTGACGTTGTGGTATTCATGTGGAAAACTGGCGTGGTGGTATTCAGGTGGAAAAATGGCGTGGTGGTATTCCTGTGGAAAACTGGCGTGGTGGTATTCAGGTGGAAAACTGGCGTAGTGGTATTCAGGTGGAAAACTGGCGTGGTGGTATTAATGTGGGAACTGGCGTGGTGGTATTCAGGTGGGAAACTGGCGTGGTGGTATTCAGGTGGAAAACTGGCGTGGTGTTATTCAGGTGGAAAACTGGCGTGGTGGTATTCAGGTGGAAAACTGGCGTGATGGTATTCAGGTGGAAAACTGGCGTGATGGTATTCAGGTGGAAACT
>NW_013680550.1:0-3999 GCF_000517525.1 Limulus polyphemus
CCCATTGTCTGGGGCTGATTAAGTTGATGGTTAATGTATCCTACTTGTGTAAAAGACAATAGATCATCCTTTAATGTATTTAATTCGTTTTTAAATTTACTAATGTTTTCCATTTACTAATGTTTTCTTGCCACTGTTGTTGACTTTGTGTAGTTGCTGCTGACTTTCTTCCCGTTTCCTTTCTTGTTCCAGTTGCCACTGCTGTAATCTCTCTTCTTGTTTATTTTCTTTCTTCTCCAACCACTGCTGTAGTCTCTCTTGTTTATTTTGCTGTTCGAGCTGCCACTGTTGCAGGTATTCTTGCCACTGCCGTTGTCTCTCTTCTTGTTTCTTTTCTTTTTTCCTCCAACAACTGCTGTAATCTCTCTTCTTGTTTCTTTTCTCGTTCTTGTTTCTTTTCTTTTTCCTCTAACAACTGCTGTAATTTCTCTTGTTGTTTCTTTTCTTTTTCCTCCAACAACTGCTGTAATCTCTCTTCTTGTTTCTTTTTCTGTTCTTATATTGCTGCCATCAAATCTGCTAAGGTATAGTTTGATTTGCCGCTTCTCGTTTCCATTTTTTTTCTTTTCCGCCCCACTCTCTGACACCAATTTGTTTCGCCTTCGTTAGTTAATTTTCCGTAAAAATTCTTTCTGGAGAAACTTTAGCGATACAAGTCCTTTCTTAAATAAAACTGGTTTATTCTCTCTGAATACAACCTTGCAATACACTTAATTTCCACAGTCGCGCTATAACAAACGCTATAATTCCCAACGAACGTCTCACGTGCTCGACTCAGCAATACGTCTCTCTCTCTGTCTGCAGTTCAATTACCCATTGTTGCCGTTACGTCTTGACCATCTTATATGTACAAGAATACCGAATTTAGTAACCTCGCGAGGTTTCATGAACGTTCTAGAAGTGCATGACGTGTTACTAGCGTCACGTGGCCTCCGCTGTCGTAACAATACTATACAATAAAAATGTTCTTCAGCCCTGACTAATGTCATAATAGGGTTGACGCTAGAGAGTTGAAGCCTTGGCTTATTGGTTCAAAGTTTAAGCTCCAAGACCACAAGGTGAGGCAATCAGCAACCTTTTAAAGAGCCTACTAGCTGGAGCCTCTGCTAGCAGGAGATTCCTTCTCACTGGCAATTCATCATAAGTAATTGACCTCATAATTGCTGGAACCCTGAGGTATACTTCTTTTCAGCCAGTATATAATTTTTCATGGCAGCTTAGGAACTTGGAGGCTTTGGTGTTAATGAAGATTGCACCCTGGTTAGTTGAAGAACAACACTCAGAAGCATTAAGAATTCGATTTTATGTTGCAAATGTTTGTATCACAAATGCAAGGTCAATGAATTCCAAGGTTACCTACGAGTGTAGGTTGAAATGAGATAATAACCACCTGTTTATGACCATTACTTCCTTCTGAAAACTATCTTTATAGTCCGAGTAATATGCGGGTTACTTTAGTCAAGCGAGATTTTTACTAAGTTTACATTTGGTCATATTCTAATTTTTGTAGAAAACAGTGTTGGATTCAAATATTTCCACGGGGGGGGGGGGATTTGAAACTGAAGGAATGAATTGAAATTAAAATTCGAAAAAATAGAAAATACTGTGTTTTAGTTGTTTGTTTGTAATTAAGCACAAAGCTACACAATGTGCTATCTGTACTCTGCCCACCACGGGCATCGAAACCCAGTTTCTAGCGTTGTAAGTCCGAAGACATTCCGCTGTGCCACTGGGGAGCATACTCAAAGAACATCCAAATCGAGCAGTAACAAGTTAAGACAACATCAACCGATTTTTAATTACTGAGCCAGCGCACTTCAACTGGTTGTGGAATTTTTAGTTCAAGTTCTTCCAATGACCTCTGAACTTCGTGCAACATGCGTTCACACTTTGATGACTTGTGGAATACTGAATATATGTCTTTAATGACATAAAGAACCCACTTCACAGACATTATTTTATTTCTAGCTCTGGTTAAGGATAAAGATTAAAGATGAGTCCTACAATGTACATAAGGAACTTCCCTTCCTACTTTCTCTGAAAGTCGCCTACCACACCACTTATTTTTCCCGAAAAAGTGGCGATACCATCGAAAGCGCAAAAAGATATTTTCTTATTTTCTAGTTATCCAGGTTCGTTTTCATTAGCTTTGCACAATATGTGTTGGCTTTTGATCTCACAAATTAAAACACCCCATCCAAACATTCTGCGTACTGGTCTAGAACACTCTCAGAAATTGTATATTTGAAGTTAAGCACAAAGGTACATAATGGGCTATCTGTGCTCTGCCCACCATGGGTATCGCCACCCGGTTTTTAGTGTTGTTACTCCGCAGACATACCACTGTGCCACTGGGGGGGCCTCTCATTTTTATTTTTACACTGGACCAGAAATTCTTATATCAAAACTATTTTAAAACTGTGTTGAAGTTCTAAAAATAAAACAAAGCGAAGATAAACCTTGGTGATCAATTATTTAATTGCACACACTGCTCAGGACAATTTTCGGTTCACCGAATTTTGTAACATTTTCAAGTTTTATTAATTAATAAATCACAATGCGATATATAAATTTCTATTTATGCCCTGATATTCCCCGTCTATTAAAGACATTGTTTTCGTTCTCCGGAAATACGTAGGTGGTTGCCCTAAGCATGTGAGTCTACTAGAATTGATCACAAGTTTGAGCAACACACGTGGTTGTTTTTCAACTTCCTCTTGGTTTCAAGGACTGTTTGCAAGAATGTAACTGTAGTTACATAACTTATCCACCAAGGATAACAGAACCAATTTATTTTATATGACCGATAAGATAAGAAGTGTTGTTTCGATTTATTATAAGAACTATATTCTTAACTTTTGTGAATATATATATTTCGTAATTCGTGATACTTATTATGAGTAGCGCTATCAAATCGTTGTGGCGTTTTCCCGCTACAAATTTAGTACATGTCATAAATATCAATGAACCTATCAGAATTGGTTAACTGCTTACTATTTATAAATCAGTCGAAAGCAGATACTAGCAAAATAATTATCGGCTTATTTGTAGCAAAAATGCCCTGGAATATTAGATTTAAGAATTGAATTATAAGTTTTTCTTTGTGTTAACTGTACAATTTTGTTTGTTTTAACCATGTTTGAAACTATTGCTCGCGCCATCTGTTATTAATAATTTTATATGTTATCATGCTAAACCATCTAATTACCTCCAGCTATCAACATTTTTATTTGATTTTATCAAAAATATTTATGTCGGCAATATTTTGTTTCTTATAGTTTAATTAACCATTTCTATTGCTATTTATAATCGATATCTGCATGTAATAATATATTAGCAAAAGTAAAGTGCTATTGTAATCTTGTAATGTATATTAATTTGCCCCAAGTTACTCAGTAGCAGTTCTGAAATAAAAGGCTTATAAATTATAACGCTAAAAACCGAGTTTCCATACCATTGGAGGGTACACCACAGTTAATCAGTTGTATAGTTTTGTTCTTAAAAAATAAACAAACAAACAAATATGCATTAATTGGTATATGGTTTAGACTTTATAGAAACTGTTGTTTTGCATTTTTTATGTTATATAAACACACGTATTTTTATTATTATGTTATTTCGTGAATGTCGTATTAATTTCCTATGAGTATAGCAATAATGAAGTGCCTAATAAAGTTTCAGAAAGTATTCTAAATTTTACTATCAAGTTAGTTTTGACAGTTAGAAATAGTTATCTGATAATGCAACTTGGCAATTAATTTTCGGTATCATGATGAAATCGTGGTATCAGTGGAAGTCACGCGACGCTGGGAGCATGCGCGCTGGAGTTTCTAGAAAGATCGTGACTTAGCGGGCAACCTTACGAATGTCCCAGCGTTTGATAGACGCCCTCTTTTTTTGGTATATAAGCCTGAGATAGATTGAAGAGAAATAATTGAGATAATTGAGTCAAGCAAGCAGTAGGCACCGTAAGTAAAGTGTGTGAATTGCTGCGAATTA
>NW_013680550.1:4233-5274 GCF_000517525.1 Limulus polyphemus
AGAAAGGACTTCTATCGTTGAAGTTTCTCGGATAGAATTTTTAGGGGGAATTATCAAACTAGCAGATAAGTAACAAATTGGTGTCAGAGAATGGGACAGAAAAGAGAGAGAAAAAAAAAAGATGGAAACGAGAAGTGGCAAATCAAACTACAGCTTAGCAGATTTGATGGCAACAATACAAGAACAGCAAAAGAAACAAGAAGAGAGACAGTAGCTGTGGCAAGAAAACCTGCAACAGTGGCAGCTCCAACAGCAAAATAAACAAGATAGACTACAGCAATGGTTGGAGGAGAAAGAAAATAAACAAGAAGAGAGACTACAGCAGTAGTTGGAGGAGAAAGAAAAGAAACAAGAAGAGAGACTACAGTAGTAGTTGGGGGAGAAAGAACAGAAACAAGAAGAGAGACTACAGTAGTAGTTGGAGGAGAAAGAAAAGAAACAAGAAGAGAGACTACAGTAGTAGTTGGAGGAGAAAGAAAAGAAACAAGAAGAGAGACTACAGCATTAGTTGGAGGAGAAAGAAAATAGACAAGAAGAACAAGAAAAGAAACAAGAAGAAAGTCTCCAATAATTGAAAGAAAGCCAGCATACACAAATGGAAAAGATAAGTAAATTTCAAAGTGAATTCAATACATCAAAGGACGATTTACAGGGAGGATATATTAACCATGGACGTAATCAGCCCCAGACAAAAGGAAGCCCCTTCCAGACCCCGCAGCTAAACCAGAAGTCACATTACAGACACGAGTGTTAGCAATAGGGGTGATCTAGTACGAAAGAAGCCACAGGAATTCGATGGGAAGGCACCATGGGAAGCATATAGAGCACAAGTTGAGCTACTGGCAGAAATGAATGAATGGACAGAGGAGCAGAAAGCAGTTCACCTCGCAATGAGCCTGAAGGGACAACCACTGAAAATACTTGAACAGTTTTCAGCAGACGACAGGCACAACTATAGAGCACAGGTAGCTTCTCTTTAACTCAGGTATGGAACTCAAAATCAGTCCAAAGTCTACAGGGCTAGGTTTAGGACGAGAGTCC
>NW_013680551.1:0-1943 GCF_000517525.1 Limulus polyphemus
GATGAACAAGTGTCTTCACCATGGTGACCTGGTATCCTCTACACGATGAACAAGTGTCTTCACCATGGTGACCTGGTATCCTCTACACGATGAACAAGTGTCTTCACCATGGTGACCTGGTATCCTCTGCACGATGAACAAGTGTCTTCACCATGAGTGTTGTAACACAACTCTCCATTTAAAAACTTGGCTTTTATTCAAGTTTACAAACTTTTTTTTTGGCTTTTTTTACGTTGCTCTTAAGTTCAGTAGGAGATTACTGTCATGTCTCCAAAGAAATTCAAATTTTCTTTTTTCTGCAACCCGTCTGTTCTTTTCTGAGTATTCTGCCAGAATAGGTAGTGTAGAAAAAGCTTTTGCTGTTAAGATACCGAGTACATTTGCCAACATGAATCTTGTAGCTTTCCAAGATTCCATTCTCGCTGCCAGGGGGAGGCTCCCACGGGCTCAGGGTCAACACAGTTCATAAAAAAAAAACGTAATTAATGCTTCCCCCTTGCATACTCTTGTACCTAGCGTGCAATACACAGGGCAACAGAATGATTTTTAAAACCGCTTGTGACTGGTGCAAACCATCTCTCGAAAGCAGATTAGTCTTATTGGATACGACCTTTATCACCTAGCCTAATTTCGTGACCATCAAGTGTAAATATTACAAAAAAATCCACATCGCTAGCTCGTCAGGATTATTTCGGAAGGAAGTGTAATTACAGCAACCAAAATAAACGTAACACGAAATATTTATAAAAATCAAATATGGTACTGTTAACATTGAGTTTTAATTATAAAAACTAATCTTTACTTTTAATAAATAATTACTGTCAACTTATCGTACTGTTAACATTGAGTTTTAATTATAAAAAATAATCTTTACTTTTAATAAATAATTACTGTCAACTTATCGTACTGTTAACATTGAGTTTTAAATTATAAAAAATAATCTTTACTTTTAATAAATAATTACTGTCAACTTATCGTACTGTTAACATTGAGTTTTAATTATAAAAACTAATCTTTACTTTTAATAAATAATTACTGTCAACTTATCGTACTGTTAACATTGAGTTTTAATTATAAAAAATAATCTTTACTTTTAATAAATAATTACTGTCAACTTATCGTACTGTTAACTTATCGTACTGTTAACATTGAGTTTTAATTATAAAAAATAATCTTTACTTTTAATAAATAATTACTGTCAACTTATCGTACTGTTAACATTGAGTTTTAATTATAAAAAACTAATCTTTACTTTTAATAACTAATTACTGTCAACTTATCGTACTGTTGACTTATCGTACTGTTGACTTGGATGTTGTTGATTAAAACCAGTTTTATTTTAAATAACAGATTGTTTTAAGCGTATAGCTACACAAAGGGCTATTAATACTCTGTGTGTGTGTGTGCTCGTCGCAGAAATCGAACGACGAATTTTAGCGTTAAACCCCCCATATTACCGCTGAGCCGCCAGGGGGCTAAACAGTAACTATTATACTTTAAAGTAAAAAGAATATCGTACAATTAACCAGTATGTTTTTTAGTTAAAACCTTATAATTGTTACAAAGGAAGCGAGTATCGTATTGATAATGAACTGTCTGTCTGTTTAACTGAAAACTATACAAGGGGCTGTTTGCGCTTTGTCCATCGGGGGAAAATCAAACGTACCGCTGACTCCCCGGGAAACATATGAAGTAAAGCTATTGTTGGACAGTATCGCATTGTTAACTAAAACATGTATGAATAAAATTAATATTGTTCACAAAGGGCAGAGGGCAGGGCGTGGCCTATTGGTTAGCATGCCAGAGTAGCCCAAGAATTGGCGGGGGGGGGGTGCTTTTAACTCAAGTACCACTATTCGATTAGAGTAGCCCAAGAATTGGCGGGGGGGGTGCTTTTAACTCAAGTACCACTATTCGATTAGAGTAGCCCAAGAATTGGCGGG
>NW_013680551.1:2874-5965 GCF_000517525.1 Limulus polyphemus
AGGGACGGCTAGCGCAGATAGCCCTCGTGTAGCTTTGCTCGAGATTCAACAAACAAACAAACCGTTCACCACCGGTGGGCTCCAATTATTGCACATGAATTTGTGTGGCTCGTTGCAACATTGGTGGTGTTTTTGTGACTCCTATGAAATAAGGACACCCCCTAACCGAAAAATCACAAGCAACATGATGAATAAATAGTTTGTGTATATAAAACAAATGACAGGTGGGGTTCATATCAGTAATTCTGGGACTAACTGACATTTCTAATTACGGGCATAGTTATGGGTTACTCAGAATACTATACGTCTGTGTTGTCAAAAAATCGGTGTAATTCTATAGCTCAAGAGGTTCGCACTGTAACAATAATTTATCAACCCACGTTTCGCGTCACAAACAATAATTTATCAGCTAGCGTCGTGTGTCTCAAACAATAATTTCTCAACCCAAATCATGAGTCTCAAATAATAATTTATGAACCTACGCCATGAATCTAAAACAGTACTTTATCAACCCACGTTGTGAGTCTTACACAATAATTTATCAACAATTATAAGGTGTTTCAAACAATAATTTATCAACAATTATAAGGTGTTTCAAACAATAACTTATCAACAATTATAAGGTGTTTCAAACAATAATTTATCAACAATTATAAGGTGTTTCAGACAATAATTTATCAACAATTATAAGGTGGTTCAAACAATAATTTATCAACAATTATAAGGTGTTTCAGACAATAATTTATCAACAATTATAAGGTGTTTCAGACAATAATTTATCAACAATCATAAGGTGTTTCAAACAATTACAAGGTGTTTCAGACAATAATTTATCAACAATTATAAGGTGTTTCAAACAATAATTTATCAACAATTATAAGGTGTTTCAAACAATAATTTATCAACAATTATAAGGTGTTTCAAACAATAATTTATCAACAATTATAAGGTGTTTCAAACAATAATTTATCAACAATTATAAGGTGTTTCAAACAATAATTTATCAACAATTATAAGGTGTTTCAAACAATAATGGTGTTTCAAACAATAATTTATCAACAATTATAAGGTGTTTCAGACAATAATTTATCAACTCACGCTATGAAATCCAAACAATAATATATCAACCGGCGTAATGAACCTCAAACAATAATTTATCAACTAACGTCATGAGTCTCAACCAATGATAAATCAACACACGTAATGAATTTCAAACAATGATTTATTAAGCCACGTCTTAAGTTTCAACAAGTGTTGCATGGCGGAAACAAGCTGATTATTAGCTCCTTTGATGTTTCAACACGAAACGTTTATAAGCAGTGGTTGAAATGCTAGGAATCACTGGGAAAATTTATCACTAGGTTTGGAACAAGGCATAAAAGATAAGTGTAGGCTCTTTAGGTATGAGACAAAAAGCGTACAGTTCTAAGTCATTGTTGCCCGACTTTATTTACTCCCTGTATTCTGTTATACTATGAAAGATAAACAGTGATAAAAAAAAGTGGAGTTTCTATAAGAAAATAAAAGTACAAAATCATTGTTGGCATTAATTCCCAAAGATAATATATATATATATATACACACACACATATACATATATCTATTGTTATTCTTTCATGTCTACTTTGACGCCGAAGATATGTTTCAAATATATATATATATATATATAGATACATTATTGGATCACAAAGTGTTTATTATTCTACAGAAAAAAGTACTTGTCTAACAAATGCTAACGGAATATGTCGAGATCCAAGATGTGAATCTGTCTAATGTTGTTTTTTTATTGTTTTTTTATATGCATGTTGAGAGCCATCTGGTAGAACATAGGGACAAATTGTATGAGGCGAAGTAAACAACAGCCCTTCAAGGGTTCTGTACTATAAATCCACTGAGGCGCAAGTTTCCACGGGCTATTTCTTTTGCCCGAACGGTTCTTGCCTATTCCACCGTGCGGAGCTGGCCGTAAGCTGAAAGCCAACATTGACGTGGGTGACGTCGGGACCGCGAAGGTCACCCGCTAAGCTAGATGTTACTTATATTACCCAGAAACACAGCTGTATTTGTAATGTAAACAGTGCTTGCATTCAGTTTTATCACTAGCAAGAATAATAAGATTTACAAAACAAGGTGAAGATAAGGGCAGTAGGCCTAGTAAACCCTCAGTTCTCTAAACTTGACACATAATAAAGGTTCTTACGAATCCCCTTTCTTCTAGCTATTCGTATAAAACTCGTACATTTCTGATCTTCGTATTTTACACAACTTTATGTAAAGTTCTATCTGCGATAAAAACATGAAAACCACGCACTTAAAGTGTTTTACAAACGTAAGATAAATGTTCTTATAAAGTCTTTCACCGTAATTACAACCGTTATTCTCATCTGTAATGTTCTGTACTGTAGTTATAGGAGAGAGACCGTTCTGATCTGTAATGTTTCTGTACTGTAGTTATAGTAGATGTAGTTGTAGTGATTCAAACCATTATTAGTTGTGACATTATTATTACTACTGTTCTATAAGTGTTATTGTTGTATAGTGAGTACCGTGTTATAGCTACCATTGTGACATAATTACCACCGGTTTACTGGTGTAGTTTTGTGTTATTACTACTGTTCTATAAGTGTTATTGTTGTATAGTGAGTACCGTGTTATAGCTACCATTGTGACATAATTACCACCGGTTTACTGGTGTAGTTTTGTGTTATTACTACTGTTCTATAAGTGTTATTTTTGTATAGTGAGTACCGTGTTATAGCTAGCACTGTGACATAATTACTGCCGGTTTACTGGTGTAGTTTTGTGTTATTACTACTGTTCTATAAGTGTTATTGTTGTATAGTGAGAACCGTGTTATAGCTACCATTGTGACATAATTACCACCGGTTTACTGGTGTAGTTTTGTGTTATTACTACTGTTCTATAAGTGTTATTGTTGTGTAGTGAGTACCGTGTTATAGCTACAACTGTGACATAATTACCACCGGTTTACTGGTGTAGTTTTGTGTTATTACTACTGTTCTATAAGTGTTATTGTTGTATAGTGAGTACCGTGTTATAGCTACAACTGTGACATAATTACTGCCGGTTT
>NW_013680552.1:0-2116 GCF_000517525.1 Limulus polyphemus
GGTATAGTAGAATAATCCGACATTGGTACCCAAACACTTGGGTATAGTAGAATAATCCGACATTGGTACCCAAACACTTGGGTATAGTAGAATAATCCGACATGGGTACTCAAACACTTGGGTATAGTAGAATAATCCGACATTGGTACTCAAACACTTGGGTATAGTAGAATAATCCGACATTGATACCCAAACACTTGGGTATAGTAGAAGAATCCGACATTGGTACTCAAACACTTGGGTATAGTAGAATAATCCGACATTACTATACCCAAGTGTTTGGGTACCGAAGAATAATGAAAAGAAGCAACAAGTAGTATTTCATGTAATGGAAAGAAGCAACCAGTAGTATTTCATGTAATGGAAAGAAGCAACAAGTTGTATTTCATATAATAGAAAGAAGCAACAAGTTGTATTTCATATAATGGAAAGAAGCAACCAGTAGTATTACATGTAATGGAAAGAAGCAACAAGTTGTATTTCATATAATGGAAAGAAGCAACAAGTAGTATTTCATGTAATGGAAAGAAGCAACCAGTAGTATTTCATGTAATGGAAAGAAGCACTAAGTAATATTTCCTGTAGTGGAAAGAAGCAACCAGCAACATTACATGTAACGGAAAGAAGCAACAAGTAGTATTTCATGTAATGGAAAGAAGCAACAAGTAATATTTCCTGTAGTGGAAAGAAGCAACAAGTAGTATTTCATGTAATGGAAAGAAGCAACCAGCAACATTTCATATAATGAAAAGAAGCAATAAGTAATATTTTCTGTAGTGGAAAGAAGCAACCGCTACAGCAATTATTTCCATAAGAAGATGGAACCTCCTTAGCAATTATTTTGGTCGATAGAAAACCAAGAAATTTTTTTTTAGATATGAACTTTCACTGTCGTATAACATATTTAAACGTATTTTGATGTATAGTGTACAAAGAATTTGAAAAGCTACATGTATAATAATATCCTAGTAATAACACTTATTCTGGTACAAAAGTTATTTTATTCTTACAGGCCCAACTTCTATAATAAATATTCAAATAAAAAATGTAACCTATTCAATAGTTGTTTTAATAAAAACACAAACAGTTGAATTATTACATCAAGTTGGGTGCTACAATGCATCTATTTTTCTGTATCTAAATTTTTTTTTGTGATATTCAAATTTTTGTTTTACCACAACAACATTTTGAGTTCAACTATCCCAATATTTCTCTAGAACTGGGCAGGTTTTCACCAAGTTCTCAAGCTTTTTGCCACTTGATGAATGTTGCCCTAATTCTCACCTCGAGGCACTTTGTTCACCCTGTTATTTCGTTTCAATTTTCTCAGCATTTCGTCAGCCGGCTTCGCAAGGTACATGTTTATCTATGTAGGTTATGAACTCGACAGGTGGCGCTGCTATTACTGGCGGGTTTCAATCTTGTAGTGGGTGGTCTGTCTATTCAGGTGACATTTACGGCCACTACACTGTGACAGTAGGCCTATTCAGGTTCAGGTAGGTGTGTCCACGTTTCATCTTCATCCAGTCTAACTGGCAATTAGTAACTAGGAGCGGAAACCTGACATTGTCGTTCTAATGGACTCCACGAAGGTGGACTTTAATAAAGTCACCTCTAACTGTTTTGCCACATTTGGACCAACTAGGCTGAGATTTATGATCCAAAGTGCGAAAGGCTACACCCCATCCCCTCTTCTGAAAGAGAGGGTGGTCATAATTATGTCGGAAAACTCTTTATTAAAAGCTGTGTGAAGCACACAAACTCACGGAACTTGTTATTGAAAAGGAAGTAATTTCTGTTGTTACCATTTTTAACGTGTTACCTTCAGATCAAAATCAGAAACAAATAAAGTAGTGAATGAAATGTACAGGTCAGTCCAGGAACATACAAAGTTATAGAACCAAAACTATACAGGTCAGTCCAGGAACGTACAAAGTTATAGAACCCAAACTATACAGGTCAGTCCAGGAACGTACAAAGTTATAGAACCAAAACTATACAGGTCAGTCCAGGAACGTACAAAGTTATAGAACCAAAACTATACAGGTCAGTCCAGGAACGTACAAAGTTATAGAACCAAAACTATACAGGTCAGTCCATAAACGTACAAAGTTAT
>NW_013680552.1:2882-5800 GCF_000517525.1 Limulus polyphemus
CCTCGGCCTTTTAGTGTGTTAGACAGTTTGTGAAAAAATGGGGAAGTTCTTTCCCTCGGCCTTTTTGTGTGTTAGACAGTTTGTGAGAAAATGGGGAAGTTCTTTCCCTCGGCCTTTTAGTGTATTATTTTAGGTTTTTCAATAAAGATAACTTGGAATTTTCTGGTTATATTAATTTATTTGTGGTCAAAAACCTAATTTACCTCGGTTATTATGGAAAACTACACTTTCTATAACAGAACTGCTTATTGACAAGCATAGTACACAGCAATATCCGCCAACAGCAGACGTCCTACTGGGTCCTTGTATTTTTCAATTCTGCTACAAGTTGGGATTGATCCTAGTCGAGAAGACCAATCAATCAAAATCCAATATTCATGCTCAGAAAATCAATATGACTTGCTTCTGTTTTTTGAAAAAAGTAAATTCACTTGATGGGACTGGCTTCATAAACAAGAGGTTCGGCCTATTCCGTTCTTTTTTCTTCTTTGTATGCCTTACTGAGTGTATGAACCATTCATAAGACCTTGTAGTCTGGAAATAGGTAGTTTCAACCCATGAGTCACGGATCTTGACAACGGCTCTGCATTAGGTCAATCATCCTGTCTGAGAAGGCTGAATAAATACTGAAGGTTTCTTCCGGTCGTTAAGCGGACCCTATGTTTGGTTAAATGATTCTTGTCGAATCGTAAGTCACTTAGAACTCTCTCTCAATGCATGAGGGAATCTCTTGGACTTCACTGTAGATACTCAAATGGAGAGAGTGGCAGACACAAAAATAGTTCTCTTCCAGCCTGTTAAAAATATTACACTTAGACACATTGTTGGTACAATATTATAAAACCAAAACTATACAGGTCACACAAGGAACAAACAAAGTTATAGAACCAAAACTATACAGGTCACACAAGGAACAAACAATATTATAAAACCAAATCTATACAGGTCACACAAGGAACAAACAATGTTATAGAACCAAAACTACATATTACGTATTGAGTGTCAAGAGTGGGTAATTATTAAATAATTAAAAGAAAAGGTGCTCCTGTTCAATTAGCGTTTTCGTTAATTAAAGATAAATTAACAAATCTGACAACATGAGCATCAAAGTAATTTTATTTAGTAGCATTACTAACATACATGCTTACCAGTATAACTCAACTAAATTGACCAATAACTGATGACCGAGACAACCTGTACAATGGAGAAATGTGTGGGATACAGGAAGAAATGTAGAACTGAGTGGGAGAAGATGAGTGAACTGAAATAATGCTTGAGTTTTTGATGGTTCAGTCTCCTTCACTGAATCTAGACCAGAGTTTCGAGTATACAATTGAAGGATCTTTTAATAGTAAGTAAATCCTGGAAGGCTACGGTCTGTATTTCTCCTGGAACGTGTTAGCCAAGACTTGAGGACTACACATCCATTGCTAAAGTGAAAGTGGCCAACTTTGAAATAGCATGCCATCATCTATTGGAATAGTTGATTGACTTGATAAAGGAAAACATGAAAGAAGATGTTACCTCTGATTTGCATATGGACAAAATGCATCTTTAAAGACCTATCTTTCCAAAGTTTTGGGTATTCGAAGTTTTCTCTCAAAGTTGAGTACTCCATTCATCTTGTAGTGTGTTTACATCTGTAATTATAGCAAGTGTGTATATAAAGTCTTGGACCAAAACAGCAAACGAACTGTTCTCTGCTCTTGATGTTCGCTTGAAGAAGAAGAAACTACAGGGATGATGCCAACAATGTGTCTAAGTGTGATATTTTTAGCAGTCTGTAATTATAGCAAGTGTGTATATAAAATCTTGGACCAAAACAGCAAACGAACTGTTCTCTGCTCTTGATGATCGCTTGAAGAAGAAGAAACTACAGGGATGATGCCAACAATGTGTCTAGGCGTGATCTTTTTAAGAGGCTGGAATTAAAAACAACAGGGATGATGCCAACAATGTGTCTAGGCGTGATCTTTTTAACAGGCTGGAATTAAAAACAACAGGGATGATGCCAACAATGTGTCTAGGTGTGATCTTTTTAACAGTCTAGAATTAAAAACTACAGGGATGATGCCAACAATGTGTCTAGGCGTCATCTTTTTAACAGTCTGGAATTAAAAACTACAGGAATGATGCCAACAATGTGTCTAGGCGTCATCTTTTTAACAGGCTGGAATTAAAAACAACAGGGATGATGACAACAATGTGTCTAAGTGTAATATTTTTAACAGGGTGGAATTAAAAACTACAGGGATGATACCAACAATGTGTCTAGGTGTAATATTTTTAACAGGCTGGAATTAAAACCTACAGGGATGATGCCAGCAATGTGTCTAAGTGTAATATTTTTAACAGGGTGGAATTAAAAACAACAGGGATGATATGTTCCTTGTGTGACCTGTATAGTTTTGGTTCTATAACATTGTTTGTTCCTTGTGTGACCTGTATAGTTTTGGTTTTATAACATTGTTTGTTCCTTGTGTAACCTGTATAGTTTTGGTTTTATAATATTGTTTGTTCCTTGTGTGACCTGTATAGTTTTGGTTTTATAATAATGTTTGTTCCTTGTGTGACCTGTATAGTTTTGGTTCTATAACATTGTTTGTTCCTTGTGTGACCTGTATAGTTTTGGTTCTATAACATTGTTTGTTCCTGGTGTGACCTGTATAGTTTTGGTTCTATAACATTGTTTGTTTCTTGTGTGACCTGTATAGTTTTGGTTCTATAACATTGTTTGTTCCATGTGTGACCTGTATAGTTTTGGTTTTATAATATTGTTTGTTCCTTGTGTGACCTGTATAGTTTTAGTTCTATAACATTGTACGTTCCTTGTATGACCTGTATAGTTTTGGTTCTATAACATTGTTTGTTCCTTGTGTGACCTGTATAGTTTTGGTTCTATAACATTGTTTGTTCCT
>NW_013680553.1:0-923 GCF_000517525.1 Limulus polyphemus
TCTTGTTGGAGTTTTAACCACGCTAGGTGTGTGAGGAGGTTTAACAGTAATACTATTGTTGGAGTTTTAACCACGCTACGTGTGTGAGGAGGTTTAACAGTAATACTATTGTTGGAGTTTTAACCACGCTAGCTGTGTGAGGAGGTTTAACAGTAATACTATTGTTGGAGTTTTAACCACGCTACGTGTGTGAGGAGGTTTAACAGTAATACTATTGTTGGAGTTTTAACCACGCTACGTGTGTCAGGAGGTTTAACAGTAATACTATTGTTGGAGTTTTAACCACGCTACGTGTGTCAGGAGGTTTAGGGTTTTAACCATGCTACATGTATGATTTGTTTAGAACTATACTTTTGTTTTTATAACATTATATAAATATGTCAGCAACATCTTCTTTGCAATATTGACCAGCTCGTTTTAAACTTGAGCGGTAGCTGGTCAAATACACGAGTATAAGAGTCGAAAAAATATCAAATAATCTTATGTATATAGGTATACAGAGTCAATAGAAATGGCGAAATTTAACTGTGTTATATAGCTAGAACAAATGAAACAAAACACCTCCACGTTAACAAACGAACAATGAGAACATGAAATAAAATATTTCAAAATCTTTCTTATCCTAAGAACTAATCATCAGTTATGCGTTTTTCAGCCATGTTAGATTAATTATATCCATATTTAACAAACTTATTTATTCATTTGTAGTTGCTTTCGACATACACTGTAGCTACATTTTTAGCCTCTCATCTATCCATGCTCTAAGGAAGAACTCTATAAAATGTCAAGATTCATGTAAACTCAGGCTACCCATGTTTTCAGGAAGTGTACAATTAATTAGAGGAACATACAAGAATTAGTCTCTCATCTATCCATGCTCTAAGGAACGAACTCTATAAATGTCACGATTCATGTAAACTCAG
>NW_013680553.1:1706-3543 GCF_000517525.1 Limulus polyphemus
ATAAAATAAGTGCATGTAAATTAATGATATATAAAACGAGGGTGAGGATAAGAATTAGTATCTCGAGTTTTCCCAATATTTTGACTGGTACGTTAATAACCTTTTTTAACTACTGAATATACAAGATTACTCACAGCCTTACTGAAACCTATATCCTGCTTTGACTTATTAAAACTTCTGATATCCATACTCATTAGACAGGCAGCCTAAATATCTTGCAGCTAATATTCTTTTCTACAGTTTGCTGGCCACTGTTTTGTTGAAACTTAGACTCGTAGGGTTCAAATCAAAAAGTTTGCTCAATCGGAACTCTTGGTTTATATAAGAAAATGGCCATTTTTAAGCCAACTTTCCGAGAAATCAAATAAATTTGTCATCAAAAATAGGAAATTACATATAGTGTTGTAATAAATTACATATAGCGCTGTAATAAATTACATATAGCGCTGTAATAAATTACATATAGCGCTGTAATAAATTACATATAGTGCTATAATAAATACATTTTGAAATTTCTCCCGTTTTCTAATTGTTTTCTGAAATGTGGGTGTTTAATGTTCCTCACTTACTTTTTAATGACTAAATGATGGTAGAATGCCACAAAAATGACATAATTAACGAAATAAGCAAGTAGAAGTGTTCAAAATGTGTAATGATGGTATTTGATGACATCACGAAGCTGAAAATCACCACACAATGTTAAATTATTCCAAACTGCATATGCAAATGTATATATTTAAAAAAATTAAATTAATCCAGTAATATAGGTCCACTTTTGGTACCAAAATTGATCATTAGTATTGTGAAACACTAGGAGTGGATCTGTTTTCTTAAAGAGGAGGATGAAACTTTGATCTTTAACAATACGGATAACAGCAGTGAGAAACCAAATTTTAAATATAAATAGATAAGTAAAATATATCAGTTATACAAATATCACAGATGTTATGTATGGCTTATCTAACGTGTTCTATCATCAATAGGGATCACTTATTCTGTCACACTTTCTCTACATATGATCTAAATTAGTGACCAACCTACGGAAATACACAATAAACAGTCAAACAGATGCTAAACGTAGGGAAGATGTTTCTTCTTCACAAGCATATGAAAAAGTTCATGAATTAAAAATATATTAAACAAAAGTTTCTGACGTGTACCTTAATTTTTGAGAGTAACACAATGGTGCAAGCATCACTTGTGTGAAACATGAACGATTTCCAAAAGGGTATGTGTATATATTATTGAATGTTATTCAGTCACTCTTAAATATAAAACACTTCAAACTAAATTATATATGTGTAGTATATAGTCTTGGCAGTTCACCTTATCTATACACATTTCTTACGTGGAAATGTTTAATAGTGCTACCAAGTTTACGGAGTAGCAATCTGGATTTGATCGAGATAACATATAAAAATACTAACATATAACCTTTATTACTGACCAAAAAATACAGAAGAACACCAGAGAAATTCAAGTGGTACAAGCTGCCTAACTCATGCAGCATTTGAAATGATTGAAAACGAAGGGTGAGGATACATGTAAATTAATGCTTATTTTATATAGATATATAAAACGAAGGCTGAGGATGCATGTAAATAATGCTTATTTTATATAGTTATGTTCCTCTAATTAATTGTACACTTCCTGAAAACATGGGTAGCCTGAGTTTACATGAATCGTGACATTTTATAGAGTTCGTTCCTTAGAGCATGGATAGATGAGAGACTAATTCTTGTATGTTCCTCTAATTAATTGTACACTTCCTGAAAACATGGGTAGCCTGAGTTTACATGAATCGTGACATTTTATAGAGTTCGTTCCTTACAGCACG
>NW_013680553.1:4447-6721 GCF_000517525.1 Limulus polyphemus
ATTCCGGTGTGTATGTTAGATAATTATTGAATAATTACGGATTCCCTACTTTATATATTAGATAACTATTGAATAATTACAGATTCCCAACTTTATATATTAGATAATTATTGAAGAATTACGGACTCCCAACTTTATATATTATATAATTATTGAATAATTACGGATTCCCAACTTTATATATTAGATAATTAGTGAAGAATTGCGGATTCCCAACTTTATATATTAGATAATTATTGAATAATTACGGATTCCCAACTTTATATATTAGATAATTATTGAATAATTACGGATTCCCAACTTTATATATTAGATAATTATTGAATAATTACGGATTCCCAACTTTATATATTAGATAATTATTTAAGAATTACGGATTCCGGTGTGTATGTTAGATAATTATTGAATAATTACGGATTCCCTACTTTATATATTAGATAACTATTGAATAATTACAGATTCCCAACTTTATATATTAGATAATTATTGAAGAATTACGGACTTCCAACTTTATATATTATATAATTATTGAATAATTACGGATTCCCAACTTTATATATTAGATAATTATTGAAGAATTACGGATTCCGGTGTGTATGTTAGATAATTATTCAAGAATTACGGATTCCGGTGTGTATGTTAGATAATTATTCAAGAATTACGGATTCCGGTGTGTATGTTAGATAATTATTGAATAATTACGTATTCCCAACTTTATATATTAGATAATTATTGAAGAATTACGTTAACGACACCTATTGAGAGTCCAAACCTTCACATATTTTGTTTTAGAGTAAGATACATTTTTTAAAGAAATAAACTTCCAAGTCTTTGTGATCCATCTTGACCGTTATATAAAAAAATCAAAGTTGAAAATAAAGAAATAATTATTTGTTTGTTTTTTAACGGATGGCAGATTTTACATTGTAAGTTCTCCAATTTACCGCTAATCCATATGTGATGAATATTAAAATACAAATTTATTTACTTTCTTCATAACAGAAACTTTTAAAATTTTCACATAACTAGCTGATGGGAAAAATTCAGTAATCATGTATATATCGAGAAAATAAATACTAGATATATAAACATTTTTAGATTATATCAGAGTAGACGTTTTGTCTTTGCGGAAAGTAAGTAACGTAATCGATCTCTCAATATTAATACAGGCCATTTGAAAGGCATATATTTAACTTATTCAATTAAAGGTGTATAACAAGTTTTAATGATTCGTTTAAAGGTGTATAATCAATTTAACTTATTCATTTAAAAGTGTATAATCAATTTAACTTATTCATTTAAGGGTGAATAACCAGTTTTAATGATTCATTTAAAGGTGTATAATCAATTTAACTTATTCATTTAAGGGTGTATAACCAGTTTTAATAATTCATTTAAAGGTGTATAACCAGTTTTAATGATTAATTTAAATGTGTATAACCAGTTTTAATGATTTATGTAAATGTGTATTATCAATTTTAATGATTCACATAAAGGTGTATAACCAGTTTTAATGATTCATTTAAATGTGTATAACCAGTTTTAATGATTTATGTAAAGGTGTATAATCAATTTTAATGATTAATTTAAAGGTGTATAACTAATTTTAATGATTCATTTAAAGGTGTATAACTAATTTTAATGATTCATTTAAAGGTGTAAAATCAATTTAACTTATTTATTTAAAGATCTGTAATCAATTTCACACATTCGTTTAAAGGTGAATAACCAGTTTTAATAATTCATTTAAAGGTGTATAACCAGTTTTAATGATTCATTTAAAGGTGTATAATCAATTTAATTTATTTATCTAAAGATCTGTAATCAATTTAATTTATTTATCTAAAGATCTGTAATCAATTTCACACATTCGTTTAAAGGTGAATAACGAATTTAAATTATTTATTTGTTGTTCGGCGGTATTACATTTTTGCATTTTTTAAATCAATGTTCTCCTAAAAAACAAAAAGTAGTCCTAATTCCGAAGTGATAAACTAGAGGGAAGACTAGAGGGGTTCTTACTTCACAACCATGTTTGTATAAAGAAGTAAATTCTACGGATAAAGTAAAGTAACATCTACAAACACTCTTACTTTAGAACCATGTTTGTATAAAGAAGTAAATTCTACGGATAAAGTAAAGTAACATCTACAAACACCCTTACTTTAGAACCATGTTTGTATAAAGAAGTAAATTCTACGGATAAAGTAAAGTAACATCTATAAACACCCTTACTTTAGAACCATGTTTGTATAAAGAAGTAAATTCTACGGA
>NW_013680554.1:0-5033 GCF_000517525.1 Limulus polyphemus
GGCGAGTCTTTCACATTTTATAAATACATCACGTTTACTATTTATCATTAAAAATGTACTTTATAAATAGAATAAGTTGTTTCTCACTAAACTTAACAGTAAAAACTATAAAGTAACTGTTACCTTGGGTAAAATGAATGATTTTGTTGAGAACTCATTTACTGTTATACATAATATATGGTTAAAGGAATAGCATATGAATATATTTAATCCATAAAGATAAACTAGTGTAACAGTAAGATTGTATGTTAAATTATTGTACGATATTTAGATATGTTATCACGAAAAATCTGTCCTTTTTAGAATTTGCAAAAACTATACGCATAAGAAGAAAAATCATTGTTATAAAACTGATGGTATACTCTCGATCGTAAACAACATGTAGATTTAGCCTAAATCATTTATTTCAAATATTTCAATATCTAATCTATATAAAAACAAGTTGTGTCACGTCACGCTTGATTTTTCTGGATATCGCGAAACAGAAGAAGCCATAAAAGCCAAAATGCATTTATCCAGAGAGAATATTTCAATTACTATCTTCTCACTACGATTTTAGTGACGGGGCGCAAGAGGGCCGTGCGGAGGAGGGGTGCCGGTAAACCTGATAAGTATAGTGAGTGTTGGTATAATAAGCCTAAAGTAAAGACACAGTGTGGCATCACCTTGCCTAGAGCAAGTGCATAACATTTATCACGAAAGTCATAATATCAAATCAATGTTAAACTTAAATCGTTTAAGATATAAGCTATTTTCTGTTAAATAACCAACGTTTTTAATAAAAAAAAACTCATCTTTAATCAACGAAAACTCTAAATCAAGAAATCAACAAATATTTTACCAGTTTTCAATACATATTTTCAGAACACAGACTAACAACAATAATAGATTATCCTTTTGTTGCTACGTGACATGAAATAAAAGCCGTTGTTGGAATGTAATGTTACCAAAACGCACTAGCTTTTCTATGTATTAGAAGTTGACAAACTAAGTGATTTTTACCAATAATTATTCTATGAATTAACCACGAATTTATTTCATTAATTATCTTAATTATGATTGGTTCAAAAAAAATTACTGACGTTTGACTGCCTCGAATACACTTTTCTGCCTCTTTGTTGGTCAATCTCGATTTCGCAAATTTATTTATTTCAGTTAACTATGAAATGTGAGGTTAGAATATGCTATGGGGTGGGGTGGGCGTGTTTGTACTTGCCCCGTCTTTTTTGAAAGGCTATACGCTAATGATGTAATAATTGACACTAGTACGCGGTGAAACTTAACCTTTTTAATTTTAAACTTGATGTTAAACATCTTATCCACACTTAAGGTTAAGGAGAGTTGAAAACCCTCCATTTGATTGGTGACAAATCATGAGATCGAAATACAATTGAACAGCCTTAAAACACTTCTTGAAAAGAACTGTAAAAGAGGGTAAATAAGCAAAATGATTTACAAAAGATTTCCTTAGAATATCTCAAATACTTTAAATTAAAACTAACGTTACAATTTACGATTATAACAACTGGAAAATTGAAATACAGATTAAAATATTGGTGAACCTTCACAGTTTTAGTATAAACAGACTTATATAAAGACAGATGGAGTGGAAGACTTAATAATTAGTAGGTGACATTGTACACGGACAACACCAAATCAGAAGTAAGAGTTTATACTTATAGTTTGATTACAAGCAATCTCTGTTTTGCTTTACCACAAACTACTACCCCTCTCTCTCAGATTTTCTTACATAGGAGTTAGCTTGTACGGAAAGAAAAGTGAATTCTATTAAATACTTAGTATATGGCAAAGCTACACCTGTACATCCGGGTAGTGCAGTCACTACATTATTTGTCATAAAGATTTCCATTCAACGCGAAGATATTAACACTTAACAGATAGTAGACTGTTTAAAGACGACAAAATAACCAGCACACCTAAACTTTAGGATCAAACTTTATGATTCTATACTTTAACTTCCAATTCTATTTATGCAAAGTACAATCCAAATAAAACTTCTGATGGTTCTTTATTATTTTCATTACGCAAGGTGTCAAGAAACAAGTGATGATAGGTTTGCAATCAAGACTATTAGTTGTAAACGAACAAGTTTTACGACTAACACCACCTGAACGTTTTGTTTTTTAGACAAGCTTCTGTTGATATTGAACCATTTGAGTTCTGGTGATACATTTCGTGGAATTATTTTGGTTTTAAGTAAATACAACCTTTATTCAAATAACGTGGAGTTTGATATTATGGGTTAAAATCATTACCATTGGAAACTATGGTTATTTTGGTCGATCTTAACTTGTTTCATTATAAGTTGTGTACCCGAGATATTAACGACATTTTCGGCTGTGAAGTTTTAAAATACATTTTTCTTCTAAAAGAATGACATGGTAGAAAACACGTTATTAGAGAGTATATTTCAGTAACGATAAATACAAACAAAACTAAAACCACAGTTTCTCTTGATTTTCTGAAAAAAAAAAAAAACGTTTTTATCATTAAACTGTAAATATGGTTTATTAATAAGTTTACGAACTTACAACGCTAAAATTCTGAGTTGGACACATCAGATAATCCAATGTGGCTTTGCTCTCAAACAAATAACTAATCAATGATTTTGACAAAACAATTTAATATTAAGCTTAAATTAAGTTTGAAAGCCGTCGTTAATTCAATATTAAAGTTTCGAGTTGTTTCGTGTGGTGTAGTGTTAAGATATATTTATGAATGACATTTTATACGAGAAGAGATAAAGAAGTTTAAGTGATTTCTGTTTATACACACGTTTCAATATGAAATACTGTGATTGTCTAGTGCTCACCCTTTAAGGTAGTTATCTTGATTACAACATGTTAGTTAACATTAAATAATGTAAGACATATAAGTTACATCATTCAGCCAGTAACAAACGTATTTCATGAACTAAAGTTTATAGTTTCACAAAAATAAACCTAAACAACAACAACAAAAATAAAATTTTAAGAAATGAATTAAGTTCCAGAAACAACTGGACAGCATTAAACACTATCTCGGAAAGGATTATGAAGACGGGTGTATAAACAAAATGACACACGCCTGATATTTCTGAAACATCTTAGAAGTTTAAAAAGTTTGAATTGCATATTGCCATTGAAATAGTTGTCAAAATGTAAATACAATTCAATAACATGATTGATAAAATGTCTCATAATTTGAGGATGAAACAACTGAATATGGATTTCTAAAACTTACTTGTATGATGACAGATAGACTGGAAGACTTAATAATTACACGACGACGTTATATACAAGACACAATATGAGCTTGTACATATAGCTACGTTATATATTGCAGCAATGGGTTGTTCACGTGCCTAAGTACAGACGAACTAGCTTTGCAGCTTGAGTTAATCAACGATTGAAAGAGTTTCATTCACAGAAATTCTACTGAAACTTATTGTAATTGGTCCTTTCAAGACGAAACTAGACTCTTGTTCTTCTCTGTTCATACAAAGGTGGTATAGATATTTTGTCTGCTCCAAACGTAACCAGGATTCGGATATTGGGGGCTACATTATGTTATCTTATTATACGTTCAAAAGAAGCTCATCAGTGATCGACTGTCTATATAATTATGGATTCAAGTTTTAATGACTAAAGTTTATTTGATTCGTAAAACGTACTCATTTACGTCAGTTCCATTAATTTTAAACTGTTCTATACTTAGTGCAATGTTTCTACTACCTAACAATGCTACGAATGGTCGACACTTCCGTGATCTGCAACATGCTTCGGCTGTACACATGGAGAAATCGTCGATTACTAAGCCGCCCGGGAAGCGATACTCTGAGTGGACTGCTACAGTTGTTCGTGAATTATAAACGTGTATTTAATCATTGGTAGTTTCTCATTACTTACTTATGTTTAAGTTTAAGGTGGGAACTTCAAATTTCATATGTTGTAAATAACCTTTCTGTAACATGTTTGAATGAAACATTTTTTATTGATGTAATTCTACAAACATTAGCTGACTGTTTTTTTAACACTTTTGGTGGTAGACAGAGCATGGTAATTTTACTGATCGGCTCTATGGTGTAATTTTTACTCTTCATTATTCTGACTTATACGTTAGAATAGTGGTAGTTAATTAAATAAAAGAAACCATGATCCTTAATCTTTCTATCAAAACTGAAGGATCGACCACATTACTAATCAATGTTACTTTTAAAATCACACTGTCCCTATGATCTCTGACTGTCACAGATTGACCGTTCTTAATTCCTGTCTTTCAAAAATTTATAAAATCGAACAGAAAGATGAAGTTGGGATTACTTTTTCACCAAATATTATCCAAGCACGCTGAACTCATGCTGAAAGACATTTAAGATTAAGTTGCCTCCTGAAAGACTCAACTGTATCAATATTGAAGCTAATCACTGAAGCTAAAAAATATATTTTGAACTAGTGAATGGGAGGACAGGAAAATTGCTTTCAAACAGTCCATTGAAGATATCTAGGAAATAAAGAGAAATAAGTAAAGCATGATGAACATCGGCATGTATATATAAATGTTGTTGATGTCCTGGAGAACGGGTTCTCTATGAATGGATGAGAGAAAATATATCTCTGTCTTATATATATATATATATATATGTGTGTGTGTTCCTTTAACATCCAGTTCGTTTTGTGCAATCACTGTTCTGTTAAATACAAATATATATATACATTTTTTGGTAACGGCGCAGTACGCACTACTATTGTGTGTTGATCTAGTCTGTTGTAATAAGTCAAAATTTTAAGTTAGTATACGTTTCTCTTATCCTCAGGTAAATCATTGTATATTGGCTACTGGAATGTGTATGTTAAAATGTGATTTATATGTTTGTCAAATGCAATAGATTGTGTAATAATATAATGTGGTGATAGATTTTGGTTTATTGTTTTATTGCTTCACTGCAATGTGATTAGTTTCTAAGACTATTTTCCAGTTTTTATGTTATTGTATTTTTATTAATGTATTTAAAGTATGTGTTGAGTGTCGTG
>NW_013680555.1:0-921 GCF_000517525.1 Limulus polyphemus
TGACTGAGCCGAAGACCCTGCAAAAATGACTGCTGACATTGCTGCAAAAGAGAGGTTGAGCTAACCAGGTGTCATCAAGCTGAAATCCAAGTGACAGAAGAAGTTGATGATGGTGAAGTGGAACCAGGTATAGCTATTAAAGCAGAGCAGGAGAAAGATCAAGATTTGAAGCCAATAATTGATTTTCTAACAGCAAGTGTTTTGCGCCCTGCTTGGGAGAAGGTGTCTAGTCTAAGCCCTGTGACAAAGAACTATTGGGCGCAATGGGACCAGTTGAAGCTTGAAGATGGTATTCTTTCCCGGAGATGGGAAACTGCAGATGGGAAAGTGATGACCTGGCAAACGGTTATACCGAGAAAGTTACGGGAAGTTATGTTGCGTCAATCCCATGATAGTTTAACAGCAGGACATCTTGGAGTTAAGAAAACATTGAGTCACCTACGACAGAGATTTTACTGGATAGGTATGAGGCAAGATGTGGAAGAATGGTGCAGAACATGTAGTACATGTTGTGCTAAAAGGGGACCCAAATATAAGGGACGTGCTCCAATGAAGTTATATCAAGTTGGTGCACCAATGGAAAGAGTAGCCATTTACATTGCTGGTCCTTTGCCCCAAACTCGTGCAGGAAACAAGTACATTTGTGTGGTGATGGATTATTTCACCAACTGTAGCTTCGGCTATTAGTGATTTCTTCTTCAGATTTGGCATGCCATATGAACTGCATTCAGATCAAGGCTGTAACTTTGAATCAGCTGTGTTCCATGAATGCTGCAAGTTGTTTGCCATACGAAATACCAGAACAACGCCACTTCACTCACAGTCCGATGGGATGGTAGAAAAGTACAACTGGACACTGGGACAGGAATTGACAAAGTTTTGTAATAGCCGCCAAGATGACTGGGACGTCTTACTCCCTCC
>NW_013680555.1:1900-6011 GCF_000517525.1 Limulus polyphemus
GAGATTACAGCAGTTGTTGGAGGAAAAAGAAAATAATCAAGAAGAAAAATTACAGCATTTGTTGGAGGGAAAATAAAAGAAACAAGAAGAACGAAAAAATAAACAAGAAGAGAGATTACAGTAGTTGTTGGAGGATAAAGAAAAGAAAAAAAAGAGAGTCTAAATTTATTACAGATATATCCCCTTCCAAAACAAAATTGTTTATAAATTAGTTTATTTGTATTTACTATACCCATTATGAGAAGCCTCAAATGTGACTAGTACTACCCTAATTCACAAAACTAGTGTTAATATAAGCCATGTAACTAGGACTAATATAATCCATGCAACTAGTGTTAATATAAGCCATGTAACTAGGACTAATATAATCTATGCAACTAGTGCTAACCTACCTAATCACGCAACTAGTGTTAATATAAGCCATGTAACTAGGACTAATATAATCCATGCAACTAGTGCTAACCTAATCGTTCGTTCTATACAGGTAAAGGAGTGTGTATTTTTTCTTAACTGCACTAAAAATGTTTAATATTCCAATAACTAATTAAGTTTTCACTTTGTTATTTTTGATATTTACTGTAGTTTTTAAATTTTAAATGCAATTCACATTGTGAATCTATTCTAAGTGGAGGAAATTCTCTCTTGATTTTCTTCTTCTCAGGAATAATCCTGTTATTCATTAGACCATATGAAGATATCACTTACTAAAGAAGACAGTATACAACAGTGTTTCCCAAACTTTCCCATGAGGCGGAACCCTTTTGCATATTCTATCATTATATTGTAAAATTATTTTACATGACACATCACAAAAAAGTATGATTAATGCAAGACTATAAAGAAAGAAGGACACTTACTTCTGTCGGTGTCATGGGTGGGCTTTCTTCCCTTCACACAGGAAGACTGATGGAAACACTAATTGAAATACCTTAGTAATATTGAGCAATTCTATATAAACAGTCTATCTGCCATTGGTGATTTTGTTTTTCAAATACCTTGTAAACCATTAATGGTATAGTTTGGGAACCGGTACATAATATGAAATGTGAACATTTAGTTGTAAACTATCTAAAATTGGCTACTTGGATGGATGATTAGAAATTACAATGAAGCTCATACTGATAACTATATTTGTTGTTTTAAGGGAATACTCTTTCCTGAAGAACATGTCTTGAAACTTTGTAGTGCCTGACTTAATCTCTTGTTATCATGAAATCTAAGAAGACTTAACCAAGATGAAAGTAAAAATTGTGGACTTTTGTAAAAACAAAAAAATATCTAATTATGACTAATTTCTGTTTTCCATCCATTTTCCAGACAACAGAAAATAAAATTGGATGAGGAATCAGTTTATTAACAGAGTAAATCTAACTTTCACATAAATAATAAATAATAAAAACCATCAGTGTAATAGTAGTGTCAGTTCTTTTGTCTTTGACTTAGAACTTCTTAAAACAGTCTATGAAACACTTCTTGCTGGTTATTATAATATGTGAGATTTCAGCCTATTGTTAGTGCTTATTATTTATAAACTACAACAATTTTTAATATTCATTATCATGTACAGAACAAAAACAGAGCATGCAATCTGACTATCATCACACTGATTTTTGAAAGTGACTACACTTGGGAAGTTTTTGGCACTCTTGGTAAAAGATTTGGAGGGGTGTGAATTTTCTGGATTTCCTGATTAAAATAATTTATTGTTAGACATGATATACTCTTAAACATATGATCTTTCTCATCTCTGTCCACAGTCTTCTTGTGGAAGCCATTGTCTGATAATTTTTAATGCTTTTTGCAGCACAGTTGGAGCACTGTTTTTTTTTTATAGAACCTTCATTGTACCAAAACTTGGAAGAAAAATTTGGCATGCTGGGTGCTCCTCCCCTCTGTAGTCCTGTGAGTGATTAAGGTTTGTGACAAGGTTTTAGGGGTGGAAAAGTGAGACAGGTAGGAGACTTGAAAGAAGAAAACCAGATCTCGGAATTAGAATCCAGCTCATTGAAAGCTTTACAATTATGTTTGTTCTCTACTTTTGGTAAAGATGGAGTGATTGTAGGCTTTCTATTTATGTAGTATCTTTCTTCTCCTTTGATCCTGTATTTGTTTCAACCCATATGAGTTAGTTTTACATTTTAATTCTTTTTTTTTCATCTATTCATCATTATTTTGTTCAGTTTCCAACTGCGTTTGAAAAAGTTTTATATCCTTACCATCATTATTGTTCATGGAATTTACCAATTTTTTCAATTCACTCTTAGGTTTATCTTTTGATATTAACTAATTGATACATTCATGTCCAAGTTTTATTTTATTCTTCTGGTTTGAAGAGGATTTTCTCAGTTTTTCAGATGGGACACCTGTATTGGTGATTCTCTGTCATCTTGAAAAGGTTTCCATATGGCGCTATTTATAGTCTTAAGAGTTTCACTAGCAGTCTTGGTCACTGATGGCATGCTGATACTGTGGCTTATTTCTATTTGCTGGACATTGAGATCAGCTTCATGAGTACTTTCCCTGATAGTGGAAGAGGATATCTCCCAGGTAATATTGTGGACAGGGACCTCTTGTCACAGCGCAAGCTTTGAGAAAATTGGATGTGTTTACATTCTGACGGTGTTGAGAATGAAAGGCAACCCTCATCAACTTTAGTATTCTTCTCTTCAATCTCCTGTTTAATTCTTTGGACAGATCCAGGCATCCATAGTTTTCTCTCTCTGTCATGCAAGAATTGAGTTGTCTGTTCATTTGTCATATCAGTGCAGTCTTTGTACAGAAATACTGAAGGTGTGGGAGCTTGACTATAAGTGGATGTATAAGAACTCTATCTGGATCATACAAAGACCTTGTCTTCTTCTGCTGGGCTGTATGTCAGTGACACAACTTCTGGGCTGGTGTGACTAGGTGTTGTGTTGGGAGTACAATCCTTGCCGGAAACAGAAACACTGGAAGACACTCTTGGTAGTTGAATTTGAACTTTCAATTCCTCCTTTGTTTTATCACATTTCCTGTAAATGATTCTTTTAGGACAAGACCCAACTCATTGCATTCTCATTCACTTTGCTGAGGTAATCTGTCAGAAGATTCAAAGTTGAACATTTGTCTTTCCATCTCTTCAGCAGCACCAGTTAGGTGGTTTGACATGATGATCTTGGTTTTACTAGGACAGCTTGATGTTTTGTAGCCTAAGATTTGGTTTGGGAAACTACAACATCAACATCTTCTACAGGGACTGTGAAAGTGATCCCCTCATCTATGGGAGAACTGGGTTTTGAACAACTTTCAAACTGTGTGGCAAAATTGAGCACAAGACCGCATCTGTTTGGAACACCCAATTCAGGAGGATCTAAAGAGGTAAGTAAGCATGAGATACCAATTCATTGTTCCTGTCCTTAATGGATGACACTCCATGCAAGCAAGTTGATGGAACTTTGAGAGGATCTCCAGCATAGTACAAGGGATAAGTATCCGATCTCAGTCTGTTGCTTTTACATCCATCTCCTGGTTTCTCTGGTCAAGAAGAAAAATATTTAACTTATAACAGAAAGAAGTAAGTTCAATAGCTGTGAAGAAACACAAGATATTTTGAAATGTTTATCAATATGAAATTATTGTATCAGCATTACTTCTTAGTGTGCCAAATAAATGCTATTCAATACACTAGTGATCTTTGAAACAAACTGATGAAGATATGCATTATAGAACTTTAAGTGCAATTTTCCACATATATTTCTCTTTAAAATCTTAATAATATTATTCAATACAGTAAGAATACTACAATGATCAAGAAGTGTTTTATTACAAACCTTTCTACCTACTGGCATGAACATATCAGCAATAAAATCATCTGGTGACCAGGATTTGGGGCAAGAAGTCATTCCAAAAATTGCTAATAGTGAAAGTATCTGCTTTCCTAGATAAGCAACATCACAAATAATGCTTGGAGATAACTTGAATGGATAATGAAGGAAAACTTTAATATAACTTTAGCATAACAGCAAATGTACAACGTTTCGACAAGGTTTCGTCATCATCAGGGACAAGTAATTTACATTGACACAGATATATATATATATACAGTATTGAACAAAGAGGTCATATGACCAGA
>NW_013680556.1:0-2892 GCF_000517525.1 Limulus polyphemus
ATTGTTGATAAATATAATAACAATTCCACACTATTACTAGTACATAGATATTGTTGATAAATATAATAACAATTCCACACTATTACTAGTACATAGATATTGTTGATAAATATAATAACAATTCCACACTATTACTAGTACATAGATATTGTTGATAAATATAATAACAATTCCACACTATTACTAGCATACAGATATGGTATGTAGAACACAATAATAGTTCTACACCAAGAAAGAGAAGCAGAGAATGAACCTTGCTATATATTATAAGCTAAGCTACTTATATACATTAAGCATCATATTTACGTTAAGTTTGTATCTTTAGGTAGTGTTAGTGAAATAGTTTTTTAAATTCATTCAGTTAAGTAATACCGTCTGTAGACTAAGAATGCTGAAAAAAGTATACGCAGAAATGCAGCAAAGTGTATTCTAAATCTACAAACACGTGGTTTTATTTTGAGCAACCTGAAGTACAGATGGCCCTATTTTAACACCCGAAAGGAAGATATAGATAAAAAGATGCCACGAATCAGGTGACAAGATCGAATAACTGACATATCATTCCTGAGTTTCCAGACGTGTATATCTGTTGTAAGTCTGTAATCATTGGTTTTTCTAAATTCAGAACTCAGAAGGCCTGTCAGATACACGTGTGTTTGAAGCTCTCTGTTACTCATTGTTTATCCATTCCAAACATGCGGCTGATGAAAAACACCGCATCTTTATTTACTGTAGCAGTGTTGTGACGTAGGAGGAAAGGCGTAATCATGATTGGGCGGATGTATTGTGTGTTACTATATGAAAAAGGGAACCTTTGTAATAAACGGATTTAAATATGTTTGCTTTGAAACTTAAAAGTCTATAAATCGGAACGAAATCAACCATTTCGAATAACTGTTCCTGAAAAGAGAGAAATACATACAATTCAGGGCCAATATATGTGGCCTTTTCAAAATAGCCCAGAGCTAAGAACGGTACGATGTTAATTGAAGTATTCCTCTAAAGGTCATGCAGAGGTCACATTTTCTAGCGGTCTTTACGACATTGAAAGCCGAGTAATCTTCTTGATGGAACAGTTAATAGTATGCGCATGTGTATTCTTACGTACATTCCATACTTATTGACATTTTACGTACACTCAAAAAATAAAATATAAAAGGCCCCAAACACATACACCGTACGTATGGTGGCTTTTTTTTCGCTACGACGTATCTGATTGGATCATTTTCCGTCATATAAGTACAAAAGCCCTGACGACAGGCAGAAATTGAAAGAAACCCAACCGGGCCCTCTTGTGTTCACCGCAATAAAAATTAATCTGTCGATTAAATATTTTTTTAGCTCCCTCTAGTGATAATATCTTGTCCTTAATACTGTATACTTTTAGGCTTGTTCTCAAAAGCAGCGTTCAAATCCGAGTTTAATTGTCGGATTAAAGAGAACATTCCAGAAAACCAACCTATGTAGCAAATTCTCTCTGACATTAGAACATTTATTGGAAAAACACAGTGAAATCTGTGGAAAATAATAAAATCTTCTAATCTATAACAGAACTCCTGGAACGCTTCCAAATGATCATCAAATGCATGTTTAAAATCTTTCATCACATTATAGCTTCTTAAGAACACAGAAATGGATGTTCTTTCAAAATCTATCCTGGCTGTAACGTTGAAAGTCTGTAATCTGTCTCACCGGGGGATTTAAGAAGGTCACTTTTATCGTTGAAACAACTATCCAAGACTAGTGATTCTCTCGTTCATATCGCGACGAGAGAAAGAAAATTTACTGTTCGTCCTGGGTCGTCATTACCTATTGTACACCTTACAAATAACTCTTTGTAAACTAGTTTTTTTTGTTTTGTTTTTACCACATATATTATAGAGCACAAGAAGTTCTCTTTACAGGACCAAATTTTGTTACGTCAATTCTAAGTTCTACTTTTGTTGTTATTAAGTTAAAATATTCCCAGTCACAAAGAAAATGCACAGAAACGTGGACTGGACTGCAGTTGATCTAATTGTTGGAAACCACGATAGTGGTTCATAATAGGGATCGCAAGTAATTGCACAAAACCCTAATAGAACGTTCGGGCAAAAAAAAGCACCTTAAAGAGTAAAGATTCGGTTCAAACAGTATTTTAAGACCTTTAGCATTGACTACTAAAGCTGTACACATATAAAAATGCACAAAAAAACACGCATGTTAGACCTACAAGGAAAAGAAAATCTACTCAAAACGGCCAGTTTGTAATTCTTCTTCTTATTCTCTTGCCACTCTACAACAAAAAACGGCTTGGTATATTGCACCTAAACCTTTTGTACAATACTAAATAAGATACTGCGAAGGTTGTATTGGTATTGAAAAGTCAATTTGTTTCTTCTATATTTTACATAAGCTTAAAAACATCTAGTGTAAACGATGTTATCATTACCCCTTGAAGTTAGCTTTTTTACAAATATCCAGTGTTCTTTCAAAAAGATTAAGTACAAGCTGAAACATGAATTAACAGACAATAATGGATTAACATTACATGCTTGTAACATGTAGATACTCAACGCTTTGTACACTATACGATCGGTGTCTTTGGGAAGCCAACCACTATGTTATGTATGAAGTGAAATAGTAAAAATAAATCAATACACATAATGTTAAATTTTATTACACACATTCGTAGAATAATTACATTAAAAGACGCGAAGGTTTATTTAAAGTGATGTTTTAAACATATATTTATGTTTTATTTGAAAAGGCTACTTTTCTACTGGTAAAATTTTATACGTGCTTAGTAGAAATTGTGTCTTAGTCTAGGCATATATTTATCCATTGCTATGTATTATATATATAGAGAATTTAGTTCCACAGAAACTATAAATGCTTACTATATTCTCAAAC
>NW_013680556.1:3517-5657 GCF_000517525.1 Limulus polyphemus
TTAAAGTTTATTATTTAGCTCAATATAACATGACATCATTCTATAACAAGCTTAACTGTAAATTATATGTTAATGCTCTAACAACGGAGAACACACTATTATGACTCATCGAGCGAGTCTTTATTCCTGTTTAACCGTTTATTAAATATTATGACACAATTTTACCATCACGCTTCTGATAGTCATTAAAGTACCTAAACGCCTCGGAACTAAACGCTGTTTTGCGTTAACGAGGCGCTACTCGGTTTGGCAAATGGAGGCAAAACGGAAATTGCAGTAAAATTCAATTCCATAGTCCTCCAGCTGATTTCATTAAGTTATCAATCATGGGGCTCTTGTGTTGAGCTAACAACATGTTTAACACGGGTTGAGAGTGGTGTTTGCTACACGCTGATTAATTAATGTGTAATTCTTAAAATAAATTGTTTATGTAACTAAAGGATGCGTTAAGAAATAGCGTTGATCTAAACGATCGCGTTTTTTAATTCAGACCGACGGCGCGAGAGTCCAATTATTTTCTCATTATACAAGTGTTTAAAAGGTACGACTCATCAACCTTCATTACTCGCTGTGGTTCTCATGTTTTGAACAAAGAAACTAAGTTTTTTTTGTTTTTTTTGTTCACACAGTTTTGGTAAAGATTAAGAAGTCTTCTTTTTTGATTTCAAATATGTAGAAATTTATTAAACAGTACATTGTCCAAGTAAAAAATAACCCAAATATGTTGTTTGTGAGCTTATAATACACGTAAGATATGCTTTGTGTGGTAATGATGGTTAATTTTGTACCTGCAACAAATAATATGCAGGGAATACGTAATTAAATAGGTAATGCTAGTCCCCCGGTGGGACAACGGTAAGTCTTCGGATTTACAACACTAGAATCAGGGGTTCGATACCCTTCGGTGGACATAGAAGATAACCCGACGTAACGCTGATTTATACAATATTTCATATTGAGGAAATGATAATTTTAAAATCGTTTTAAAGTTCCCGAAGAAATTTTTAGGACAAAGGCTACCCCATTCTTTCTAGGTAGTCCCCTAGTGGAACAATGGTAAATCTACGAGCTTACAGTGGTACAATCCGAGGTTCGATTCCCAGCATGGCTTTGTTGTAAAACAACCACACTCTTTCTCATTATGAATACCCTTGTCGTCATAATTATTTGAACCTTATTCTTTATAGCTGTTAGAACTCCTTGGTTTTTATATTAGTACCATATTATTTCAAACTATTTGTATTTTATTTTCATAGCTATTAATACTTTATAGTACTTACAGTTTATAGCTGTTAGAACTACTTGGTTTTTCTATTAGTACCATATTATTTCAAACTATTTGTATTTTATTTTCATAGCTATTAATACTTTATAGTACTTACAGTTTATAGCTGTTAGAACTCCGTTGTTTTTATAACTATTAGTACCATATTATTTCAAACTATTTGTATTTTATTTTCATAGCTATTAATACTTTATAGTACTTACAGTTTATAGCTGTTAGAACTCCGTTTTTTTATAACTATTAGTACCACATTATTTCTAGCTATAAGTTCCCTATTCTTTTTAACTATTAATACCGTATTTTTTTATAACTGTTGATACTCTGTTGAATTCTTGTTGTTGTTTTTTTGTAGCTATTTTTTTCCATGATCTGAGTGGATATTTTATTGTACCAATTGTCCTTTAAGCTGTTTTAATCTGTTTATTCATTTAAAAATGATTTAATCCTTTTCTTTCTTTTGATTTCTATTTTTATAGATATGTTGTCTAGTACTTCACAAAAATCACCATGTTTTCAATAGCTGATCTGAGACGATTAATGAGAAGAAAGCAACTTTTTAATGTAGTCTTTAATATTAACTTTGTACTCGGGTCACCGTCTGAAACTCTAATACTGTTGTTGTACCTAGATCACCGTCTCAAACTCTAATACTGTTGTTGTACCTAGATCACCATCTCAAACTCTAATACTGTTGTTGTACTCGTGTCACCGTCTCAAACTCTAACACTGTTGTTGCACCTAGATCACCATCTCAAACTCTAATACTGTTGTTGTACTCGTGTCACCGTCTCAAACTCTAACACTGTTGTTGCACCTAGATCACCATCTCAAACTCTAATACTGTTGTTGTACTCG
>NW_013680557.1:0-1336 GCF_000517525.1 Limulus polyphemus
GTTTCCAACTTTAACTTTTACAATATTGTAATTTTAGGTATATAACATTCAATAGGGTTTTATATGTCATTAAGTGCAGTTTGATGTTTGTTCACATTGCTCTTGAATACACTATGAGTTGTTTCTTATAAGTTCTCTTTTTCGTAACAATTTCAATATTAAACGAATTAAAATTTGAATTAGAAAATATACTCGTGTTGTAATAGACTAGTAATTGTTGGTATTATGTGTTTCAAGTAATGTTGTCCTATTAGTTTTCTAGACCTAACGGATATGATTAATTAATTCCCAGATCTTTATTATAATTAGCCTCTTTATCCTCTTGGACGAGTATATTGTTGTTTTATAATTAATGTCGAAATAATATCATAGCTTGTTTAACATTTTGTGTTTTAATATGACTTCCTCTATCCTTATGTTGTAGGAAACGACAAAATATTTGCCTTAACAAACCACAAGGAGGTGGAGCTTAGGGTGGATTTGGAGGATTTCTCAGGGACAAAAGTCTACGCTAAATTTTCATATTTTGTTGTGTTGAGTGATTTACGAAATTATCAGATGTTTCTTGGTTCTTATAGTGGTGATGCCGGTAAGACAATTTGTCATTTTTAATTTAGATTTCTATATTTAGACTTACACGATGACGAATAATGTTTATGAATTCTTTGGTAGAATGATTGTTGTGATTGTTACCAAACAATCAAAACTCGAAGGTATACGAATATCATAAACGGATTATTAAATACTTCACAGAAAGTATAAGAACACATTTATCAAACAACTAAATTTCTATAATGTTTAGAACGCTCCTGATCGATATATTTTATAATCACAATCTTCAAGCTTCTAAAATTACATTCTCTTCAATGCGGTACATTTTTATACACAGATCATCTTATTGAAGATATTTTATAAACAGCTGTTACTGTTTAATAAGAAAGTGAATATTACGAAATAAGACGAAAATGAGAAATGAAAAACATTTTTTCCACATTAGATGTCTCATCTTCTATCAAGTGATTATTGTTTGTGTTTATTATTCAGTGGAAGTAACAATATTTGATATATTATTGCTGCTGCTTCTATATTAAAAGCAAACATATGTAAATATTGTAAACTGAATGATGTTCAGTGTAATTCTAAACACCTTATAAGATGAGAATTAGAAGGTAGCTTCTCTCTTTCACCACACGATACTTCCTCGCTATCAGGTGGTGTAGTTACTTTCGGGATTCCATTATACCTACTTTATATAAGATGGCTCTTCTATTTTCATATATGAGTAACACATTATAATAAATAACTTTTAACCAATCTTTTGTATTCACCACAACAG
>NW_013680557.1:1762-5455 GCF_000517525.1 Limulus polyphemus
GACCATCTCATTTTACTATCTCTCATTAAACTTGTAACATTGTTTTCGAAGTTAATAAAATGTAAGTGATTGATCATATTCTAATCCTTTCTCACCTATTATACTTTCAAAGTATTGTACTTATTTCTGTCTTCAAGATCTTAAATGGCCAAATTCTTTAATTCGTAAAACAGATATTTTCAACAGTTCCAATAACTTTAAACTACACGATTGTTCCTGGAATGTCACTAGAACTTAACATATGATTATGAATGTTCGACATCTCCTCATAATCTTTATTTATTCACCCTCGATGAGGAGAGGGGTTATATATAAATATACTTAAAACAAAACCAAATAACAAAAGAAAATTTCAATAAAAGATAGAAAAAAGAAATGAACGATATACAAGTAATAAAAATGTTTTTTGTACAGCTCTACATAATCAACCTTACATGTCTTTCAATATTAAAATTTAATTTAATGTTACACTTGAAAATTGATATTTGACTTTAATATAATTGCAGTTGGAAGTCATATCTATTCCTAACTGTTAGTATGGAGTTTGTTTATCATAATATCATGGTCATATCACAGTAGGCATCAGTGTAGAGTAACTAAGAGTCTGGGACTTAGACACAAAGAAAACCAAGTTGAGTCTAAAGATATCTTGATTATACAGAACTACGATGGTTTTGTTCTCTTGACATTTTTACATGTCATACAGTAATTCCTGTACGCTGGATCCTAAAATGATTTTCATTGAAATAGGGTTATATTAAAATGTGGACAACCACTGTCTATATATTTCTATGGACCAATCACGACGTGAGAGTCTTATTGATCGTTCTAGAACCCACGATAAACACACCGCTAATATATATAAACGGTTAATGGACCGCATGATGTGTCATTTCTCAGTAGAATGTTTTTGTGCATGAACTTTGACATTTTCTTTTCAATATCTTTTATTCGTCGTTATGACAACAAGATATTGTGGGAATGACCCCATCATATTCTGTTATATTTGTGGTAAATATGTTGTAAATAAACAAAAGTAAAACATTACAGAATTCGTCAAAAACCGTATTACGCGTATTTTGGAATAAAACTTGGGGACCAAGACAAGTCATGGGCTCCGCACAAAGTTTGCACCACTTGTGTTGAAGTGTTGAGGCAATGGACTAAAGATATGAAAAAGTTTTTGCCTTTTGGAATTACAATGGTCTAGTATGAGCCTAGAATCCACGGAGATGACTGCTACTTTTGCTCAAGTAACGTGCAAGGCAATGTATAGGAAATTTCTTATCTGAACCTTCAATCTGCTATAAGACCTGTAACTCATTGACCTAATGTACCTGTACTTACTCCACTGGAGACTGTTGATACAGTTTCATCTGATTCTGAATCTGATGTCTATAGAAATGATGATAGGGATAGGGATTTCCTTGAAAAGCTAGGTGCCGTCAGCGAAGAACAGGGGGGGAAAGGTTTCATCAAGACATCAGGGAAATGGAGAGGAGGTATTAGGGAAGGTGAAACATCAGCATGATGGCTGATTACTGCTGGTCATTGAAACGATATGCTCAAGACACAATACATAAAAGGAAGACCACAAAACGTAGTTTTGAGACAAAAAGACGAAGATTTAAAATGATAGAAAAACAGGGCGAATGAGGATGCACATTCGTTTGACAACAAACATAATAATAAAAAAATGTTCATTGTAGTAAACGAAATACTAGATTGATCTAATTAAGAGTTTTTTTTTTCTTTCTGATTTGTAAAAAAAAAATCTACACGGGATAAAAAGAATGGAATATTATTCTCGAAATTATCAAAAATTCGTTTTTAAAACCAGAACAACTTTTATAAGTTTAAATTCGCAGGACTGTGTTATTAAAGACTTTCGCTATGAGATCGGTCGAATTAACCGACCTCGTAAACATTTTCTACTCGTTTTTAACAATTTAACATTAAATTTCTATATCGAAAGTCTTGTAGGGATGATCTGTGTATAGTTGTATCATCCATATATTCTCGTTTGTATTATTGTTTGGCACTGTCACCCCTACATCATTTTGCATTTACACAATGTTTTTTCTATTACTTGTTTTGTGACTTTTTCCCATGACTGAAAGTTAATGTATTCCATGAATGTGTGTAATGAAATTTAATGTCACGTGTATACTTTATTTACTTCTTCACTCCATACATAATATAGGATTGGCTCTATAAAGGCACCAATTGCACAGTGTACAAAGCATTGGGTATTCTACATTTTTCAGTCATCTAATGTTCAACTTTAATTGGCTGGTAATTCCTGTTCTACCATCCACATAAGCTTTATAAAGGAACACCAGCTTTCTGTAAAAAAATCTCGCTCCAAGTGGTGATGATAATATTGCTTACACTAGAATTATGAGTTTTTAAATTACTATACTAGTTGTTATAAATAAATTATAACTTAGTGTACTGCCCAGAAACACATAGAGTGGATTTAGTTTTAAACTGAAGTTAGTGATAAAGTAGTTGTATAGTTATCCCGACTGAAAGAAGAAGAAAGATGAACAATTTGGTGGGTTAGTATCTTAGCGATGGTTTCTTACCTTAATTTTGTACTTGTTGGTAGAGAAACAAATGAAAGTGAGTGGCAATCATTTTTTAAAGTAAAGCTCTCTTTCATTGTTGATTTTTTAGAGTACATATTTGTATTATGCCCACTGAGTACCTTGGTCATCCCTACATATACACATCGTGGTCACAAGTAAATAGACACCACCTTTTCAGAAAAAAATCTTCCTTTCGCTTCATGGAGTTCGTTGATTCTTTGGGGCATCGTGAGAATCATCTCGTCAATTTTAGATTGTGGGATTTTCGCCCACTCTTGCTTCCAAACTTGGAGTAGATCGCTCTTCAAAGTTGGTTTTTTGGTTGTTTCTTTACTTGCCGGTCGAGTATGGCCCACAGGTTTTCGATGGAGTTCATATCAGGAGATTTTCTTCCTGCCACTTTTGTGTGTTTCTAGCAGTGTGACACGGTGCTCCATCTTCCTGGAACAACGTTGTGTTCTTGTCCACGAAACCCGAGGAATAAAGTAGCAAGAGTCCTTCCTACAATATTTCGACGTATTTCGCAAAATTTATGTTGCCAACACACTCCACTAAGCTCGACTTTTCACCAACCCAAACAGCTCCCCAAACCATCAAGCTGAAACTACCATGCTTCACAGTTGGCTGCAATCTGTTGCTCCAAAACTCTTGGTGAGGCATTCTCCAGACCCATATCCTTCCACTGTCCGAAAATTGAGCGAATATTGATTCCTTTGAGAACAATACGGTCTTCCAAAAGTCCAGAGGCTTGGTCATCATATCACTTGCCCACTTCTTTCGTTTAACTATGTTGGCAGGTCTTAATAAGGGCTTCCGTCTAGCTGCTCTGCAACGATAATCCAATCTATGGAGAATCCGTTGAACAGATTTCGGGCTCATTTCACCAACTTTGGCCACTTCTGCAGTCGTTAATCTAGGATCCATTTCGATGCTCCTATTGACAGCCCTTTTTGTCCTCTTTTCGATGGACCAGGATGACCCAGACGCTGCTCAGTTGTTTCCTTGCCGTGTTTCCTGAACTGCACAATGATTCTGATGTGCAATGGTTTCTAAGCAAACCATAACAAAAATGTACTCCACCCATGATATTGTTTATTCACGT
>NW_013680558.1:0-1965 GCF_000517525.1 Limulus polyphemus
TGATGGGATGGTAGAAAGGTACAATTGGACACTGGGAAAGGAATTGGCAAGGTTTTGTAATAGTCGTCAAGATAGCAGGGATGTCTTACTCCCTCCAATGTTGATGGCCTGTAGAACAGCAGAGCATGAAGCCACTGGATACACTCCAGCAAAGCTGATGTTTCGTCGGGAACTTCGATTGCCAGTCGACCTGATAACAAGATGCCCACCTTATGAAGAGTTACCTGAAAATTTGCCAGAATTCGTGAAAGTGTTATCTGAAAGGATGGATGATATTCATCACCAAGGGCGTTCAATCTTGAAAACGTCTGCTGATTCCATAAAGCTATGTTATGATAAGAGATATACTGAAGTCAGCTTTGTACCAGGAGACAAGGAGAGGTTTTATAATCCCAGGAAGACCAAAGGGAGGCCTCCTAAGTTGTCTTCTCCATGGGAAGACCCATATGACATAGTGGATCGTCTCTCAGACGTGATTTTCCGAATAAAATGTGGTCAGCGAGGTAAGCCAAAGGTTGTGCATACCAACTGCCTTTGGCGTTATCATGGTCCAGGACATTTCAGTTGGAACGAAATTAACAACAGAACAAATTACACTGCTGAAGATGTGTCACCTGAAAACACCACTATCGAAGATGAAACTCTACCCGATTTAGAGAAGGGAAACAGTAAAGCCGTTAATGAAGTTATTACCACTGATGTGACTGTTACCAATGATAGGACGTTTCCTCATGGAGCAGCTGAACCCCACGTGAAGCAGAAGTCAACGAGACTGTGACCAGTAGGAAGAAGATACATCCTGTAAAATTAAGAGACTTTGTTGCATTTTAATTTTGTATTCATAAATTCTGTACATTTAATTAAGTTATTGTTAATCATCTATTGGTTTAATATAAGTTGCTATTGTTCGGGACGAACAATACTAAGGAAGATGCAGTGTTACGACATTGGAAGTCACATGATGCTGGTTCATGAAGGTGCGAGTATATTCTAGACGCCCTCTACTGTAGTATATAAGCCCAGCAAATAAAACGAGGAATAATTTTGCAGACAGAGAAAGAGAGAGAGACTGAAGATATAGACACAGATAATCGAGTCAAGTGAGTGGTAGTAACCGTCAGTAAAGTGCGTGAATCGTAACGCTCGTAACACGTCATGAGTTTCTATAAGTATCATGACTTTTCCTGACAACACTAGTCTTTTCCAGGTGCCCTTTATTTTAGTATATAAGCCCGGCAAAAAATTGCATATGAATAGATATAGAGACAGATAATTGTGTCAAGCAAGCGGTAGTGACGGTAATATAAAGTTTGTGTTTTGTTATCGATATTGAAAACGTACTGACTGTGGAAATTCTGTGTATTAAAAAGTTGTATTGAGAAAGAATCAACTCGTTTTAATTAAGAAAGGACTTGTATCGCTGAAGTTTCTCGGAAAGAATTTCTAAGGGAAATTAACAAACAAGCATATACCCAACAATATTCTCTCTCACAGTTGAGCAAGTGTATTGTTTTGTTTACAAACTGTTTGGATCTAATAAATCAAACTGTGATAGTTTTAATGATTGGAACCATGAAGAATGAGTTTTGCCCATGCATTAAAACAGTGAAATACATCGAAATGCAATGATTTTATTGATAGTGTAAGGAAACAGAAGGATTAACACTGAACTGGTCCACCAGCATGCAAATGAAGCTGTATACTGGAAAAGTGTTCTATAACGAGTACTAGGTCTTATGATGTTTCTAAACGAGCATGGATTGTCGTTTCCAGGAACAAATGAGATTATCGGATTGTCTAACGTTGGTAATTACTTGGTCGTATTAGAATTGTATGATACATTTCTTTCACAATACATTAGATAGTGTGGTGTTATGTATTGAGAATTTCAAACAATACAAGGCCGTGTTAAATAATTTGACTTTTGCTAGTTGAGACGTAACTTGGATTTAGGTTTAGAAATAC
>NW_013680558.1:2595-3937 GCF_000517525.1 Limulus polyphemus
AACACGTCATGAGCTTCTAGAAAATTCATGTTCCTTCGTGAAGCATGGAGTGTTTACTAGATATGCGGTATTCTTGTATATAAGACCGCCAAGTAGTGACGGCAACAATGCAATTGAATTGCAGACAGAGATAGAGATGGACAGTTGGGTCGAGTGCGTGTGTCGTTCGTTGTGAATTATAGCGTTTGTTAAGTTATAGCGTGACTGTGGAAATTATGTGTATTGCAAAGTTGTATAGAGAAAGAATAAACCATTTTAATTTAAGAAAGGACTTGTGTCGCTTAAGTTTCATCGGAAAGAAATTATACGGGAAATTAACAAACGAACACAGAGGCGTAACAATATCCAGCGAAATGTACGTACAATAATTGGCAGGAAACTAGCTAGCTTTGTCAGGCACTTAATTTGTTGGACCGTTGAAGTAAGATAATATTTTCAGAAAATCACCAATGTCCTTTGAAAAATTAATAATAATATTGGGGAGATATTAACGTTCAATGGGAATTCACAGACGGATTAAAACTGAACTGGTCAGCCAGCATGCAAATGAAGCTGTATACTGGAAAAGTGTTCTACAACGAGTACTAGATCTTATAATGTTTCTAAACGAGCATGGATTGCCATTTCAAGGAACAAAGGAGATTATCGGATCGTCTAACATTGGTAATTACTTGGTCGAAAATTGGGCTTTGCATCTCTCTTCTAGGGCTACATCTTGAGAAAGTATCATCTGCATAAAACAGATATTGGTTGAAATTCATGAAACTGTGGCTGCAAAGATATTGAAGTCATGACAATGTTCAGGGTCATGGTATTCAATAAAGGGCAATATTTCAACATGACAATTCTGCTTCACTTCTGTGTTGTAAACCAAGGCAATGCGATACGAAGAAGTCATAGTCTTAAAAATTTGTTATACACCATACTATTCATTATCCACTTTAGCAAGTCACCTAGAATGTGAACCTCCTACGATACAAGTAATTGTTACGTCTCCGTTCGTTAGTTAATTTTCCGTAAATTCGTTCCGACGAAACTTTAGCGACACAAGTCCTTTCTTAAATAAAACTGGTGTATTCGTTCTGAATATAACTTTGTGATACAATTAATTTTAACAGTCGCGCTATAACAAACGTCTCACGTACTCGACTTCAACAATACTCAATTCAATTACACACTCTCTGACTGCAGTTCAATTACTCACTGTCTCCACGTCGCTTCGTGGCCAGTCTTATATATACAAAACTACACTATATCTAGAAAGATCACGAGATATAAGGAAAAGACGTGAAAGTTTGGGAATGCCGTGGCGTGATTCTAGTCTCGTGCCCTCGATGTAGTA
>NW_013680558.1:4722-6438 GCF_000517525.1 Limulus polyphemus
ATAAATATAAAAAAGAAGTATCAAACAGAGATGAAAGGCCATCAAGTTAAAGCACTGATATATGGCGGGATGTAATTTAAAGGTTGCCTAAAGAATTATATAAATACAAAAGACAAATAATATTACGTGGCAGGAAAAAAGAAATTAGTATGTCTTGTAGATAACGCCTGAAAATGACGTAGAGGACGTCGAAACATTGTACATGTAGAGTGTATTTTTAAAGAGGAAGCTGTTGACAACTTTAATAAAGTTTAAAAATTGTGTAAATATGAAACATTGACTTTAATTACTTATTAAATTACTTATGTACCCAGAGGTTCTGTGGTTCCCTCCTCTACCTACATTTGTGTAGTGCACTGTTCCTGTGTTCAGTCTGGTTGATATTGGTTAAATTTGGCATGTAACATACAGTTCACCGGTTGCATAGGCAAATTAAATTATCGCTTGCATCTCAAGGATGTCAATACAACAATGAAGGTTAAATATAATTATCTTGTTCTGCGAGCAACATCTAGACAGTCAAAGACTTGTCTCAGTTAGTTATCCTTTCCTACCTGGGCCTTTGGTAAAACTGATAACTTTCCCTTTATTGCTGCAAAGCAAGGTACAAGCAGTTCACTATGTAATGAACCGATATTCCACGAGCAAGGCAGATGCTTTACACCTCTCTTCCAGATCTACATCTTGAGAGAAGTGTCGTCAGCGTAAAACATACATTGGTTGATATTCCCAAAACTGTGGTTGCAAAGAAAAACTTAAGGATTATGTTAGGCTTAAATGTTGTGGTGTCCACTGTTCATATAAATAGAAAAACACACTTAAAATAAAATAAAAAACTGTTTTCTCTTATTATTGTTACGTCTCCGTTTGTTGATTGATTTTTCCGTAACTTCGTTCCGACGAAACTTTAACGACACAAGTCTTTACTTAATCAAACTGGTTTATTCTTTCCGAATATAACTTTACGATACACTTAATTTCAATATTCGCGCTAAAACAAACACTATAACGAACGAACGTTAACTTCAACAGTACCCTGTGACTGCAGTTCAATTACTCACTATCTACACACACATTATAATCCCGTCACGTTGTCACCCTCTTTTATATACCAGACTACCCTATATCTAGTAAATACTAGAGCATTCGCCAAGGTACAGGATGGTTCTAGAAAATAGGTGGCGCCACACCAGTCACGTGACCTCGATGACGCAACACTGCCCCTCCTTAGTATTGTTCGTCCCGAACAATTGCCACTTACAATAAACCAATAACAATTAACAATAAGTTAATTAAATGTACAGAATTACAATCACAAAATTACAATTCAACAAAGTCTCTTGTCACTTACAATAAACCAATAACAATTAACAATAAGTTAATTAAATGTACAGAATTACAATCACAAAATTACAATTCAACAAAGTCTCTTAATTTTACGGGACGTATCTTCTTCTGTACTGGTCTCCGTCTTGTTGGCTTCTGCTTCATGTGGGGTTCATCTGCTTCATCAGTAAATGTCCTATCATCGGTAACAGTCACATCAGTGGAAGTAACTTCATCAAGGAAGAAGAAACTCTACTCAGTTTTGAGAAGGGAAACGGTGAAGCTTCTCTTTTAACAGTTACCGGAACTTGGCCTTTGTTATTCCCAAACGTCATTTTATCAAAATCAATTACAAACTTCCTCGGTAGTAGATAGTCCAATCCTACTATG
>NW_013680559.1:0-1606 GCF_000517525.1 Limulus polyphemus
CTATACACTTTCTGATCCAACTTCTTTTTGCTTGCAGCCACCACTTCTTTCTATTAGGAATATGTTTACCTTGAATATTTAAAAATGTTCACATTTAATCAATGTCTCCAAATAACTCAACTGCCCAATTCACAACAAATAATTCTTGTCACATCCCTCCAAATTTTGCTTTTTTTGAAATTCATAACCAAAATATTATTCCTTATTTCCATATGCACCAAGACATCGAACCTGATAGAGCAATGATCACTTGCACTCAGATGTTCCCCAATTTCTACTCTCTCAATCATTTCTATATTTGAAATTAACAATAAATCTAAAATAGCATTGTTTCTAATAGATTCCTTGACCAATTGGTGAAAAAAGTAATCTAAAACAGTTTCTAAAAATGTTCTCCCTCATTGTTTGACCCTAGCATTTCCCAATCTATATGCCTGAAATTAAAATCACCGATAATTACTACTTCATTAACAGCTGAAATCTTAATCTCATTGTAAAGATTCTTATTAATTTCATCAATACCATCTGATGGTCTGTAAAAAGTTCTTACTGGATGCTTTTTCCTTTTATATCCGTTAATAGAAACCAAAACGGATTTCCAATCTCTTTGCTATTATCTTTGATATCATCAACTTCAACATTTTATATACAAAGCCACCCTACCTCTCTTTAGTACTCTACCCCTATAAATTACCTGTAACCCTATATTTCCAAGTAATTTCTGTCATCTAAATCATCAACGTGCCCTAAAGTCATCTATTTTATTTCTTATTCTTCTAGCATTACAATAGTAACAATTAAGCCTACCCTTAGAACTACTTTTATACTCATATCCTATGCTAAACTTTTCTCTGCCTCTTATTCTTTTTGCATTTAGCTTATCTTGGCCCTCACCACTGTATAGTTCTAGTTTCAAACTTCCCTTATAGCGGAGTTAATAGCCTTTACAAACAAGCCAGTACCTATCCTATTCAAATGTGAACCGTCCATTCCAAAACACTCTCTTATCCCATTGAACTGAGCCCACAAATCTTACGAGCCAATCTGTTCATCCTTGCCTAGTGACATACTTATAATTTCAACCCCACAATTAATATTCAGCATTGTCCCTGACACAATTAACTTGTGGCCCTTTTTCGTTAAATGCCTTTATCAACCCCCTTGTACTTATTCATTAGTTACTCTAGCCTGCCTTTCCCTACGTCATTAGCACCTAAGTGCACAACAAAAACTGCATCTCTGCTAGCAAAAATTGTGATGGACTGATACAAAAGATTAAATACGAATTTTATCTTGAAAGTCATTTTTTTTTAGATCTACATGGTTTATTGGTTAAAATTATATATAAGCTAGATTATTTATAGTGAGAATATTTTTCTCCCAAAATATATGAAAAGTGGAAAAGAAAAATCCACGAATAAATGGTTTACTATTGAGATATATAAACATTGGGTTATTTATACTTCCACAAAGGGGGGGAGAGGTGCTTTTTTTTCTTAATCTTTTAAGCGTTTTAAGTTTATAAGTTGATATTAAACTGAACTGAAGTCATTGATAGCAACCTGAAAATTATATTACAGAAATCGACTACTTCTATAAAAGATCC
>NW_013680559.1:2472-4531 GCF_000517525.1 Limulus polyphemus
ACCCATCACACCTTGCGGTCTGTTTTAGTCGTTTGTTTTAACATTTTCTTTTATTAGCTGTCCTTGAGATGCACAACGGTAATTCTGAAGGCTTATAACGCTAAAAACCTGGTTTCGGTACCCATGGTGGGCATAACAGAGATAATTCATTGCGAAGCTTTGTTCTTAACAACAAACAAATTTATTAGCGTTTTTGTTTCACAAAAGAAAACTTAAAATGATAAACTTGATGAGAAACCACTGTCTTTTTGTGTATCCTTTTGATAAAAACAAACAACAACAACTTTATAGCTTTATTTTGACTCTTTCTTTGATGTTTCTGAAGTTGTAAAATAAAAGTAGGAAAATATATTGTTAGCTTGAGACCTATATTGATAATGTATAAATTGTGGTAGTAAAACATTATCGATATTTTAATTATTTATAATGAAAATGGGCGTTTTTTATATGACATTAAATCAACTTGGTAGATAAATATTTTATTCAGGTGTTAAGATTTAGGAGTTTCAGCACTTCTAAATGTACGTGAAAGTGTCGCACATGAATATACAGGAAATTTAAGGTACAGAATTTTTTTAAAGACTTTATTTATTCTTTTATAAATATATACAATTTTTGAGACATGCAAAACAGCAAAAGAATGATTTTTTGTGTGTGTTAGTGGTTAGGTCGCTTGATTCACAATCTGTTGATCACCAGTTTGAATTCCTTCACCGAACATGCTCATATTTTTAGACGTGAGGACGTAATAACGTAACGGCTAATCCAACTATTCAACTAGAGTGTTCCAAGAGTTGACGATAGGTTGGGATGATTAGTTGCCATCCTTCTAGTATATCACTTCTAAATTAGGGTTGACTAGCGCATATAGCCATCGAGTAGCATTCAGAATATTCAATAAATCAACAAAATATACAATTACTGTTACTGTTATCAGCGTCTTTTATTAGACTTTGTTACGTATATCATCTGCTTCGAAATATGGAAATTAAATTAAAGAGATATTTATTTTTTAGATTATCAGCAGTAAGTTTACGTAATTACAACAGTCAAATATGGGATTCGATTCCCGGGGTTAACATATAGCAGATAACTCATTGTGTAGCTTTGTGCTAAAAACACAATAAAAACAGCTTTTTAGATTTCGGCACAAACACTTTAATATGTATATTAACATATATATATATATATATATCTGTGTCAATGTAAACTACTTGTACCTGATGATGACAAAACCTCGTCGAAACGTTGTACATTTGCCGTAACGTTTAACTTATATTAAAGTTTTTCTTCATTCAAGTCGTCTCCAACCATTATCAGTCTCAAAGTGGGTTCCTCGTCATTGAAACTCTTTAATAGTTGTAATCTCTTTTTTTTTAAGTTTTTGTGCAAATATTTATTTATTTTAAACATTCGAATGATGATAGAATAATTATCTAGCCTACTAACTTTATGGTTCAACACAGAACCCGATACGTCATATACTATTATAGAGGAAAACTGAGGCTACTGAACTACAGCCTAGTAGGGTTAGTAGTGGTTAGGGCGCTTGATTCACAATCTGTTGATCACCAGTTTGAATTCCTTCACCGAACATGCTTGTCTTTTTGACGTGAGAACGTTATAATGTAACGGCCAATCCAAATATTCGACTAGAGTGTTCCAAGAGTTGACGATAGGTTGGGATGATTAGTTGCCATCCTTCTAGTCTATCACTTCTAAATTAGGGTTGACTATCGCAGATAGTCATCGAGTAGCATTTCGCAAAATTTAATAAATCAACAAAATATACAATTACTGTTACTGTTAACAGCGTATTTTATTAGGCTTTGTTACGTATATCATCTGCTTCGAAATATGGAAATTAAATTAAAGAGATATATATTTTAAACATTCGAATGATGATAGAATAATTATCTAGCCTACTAACTTTATGGTTCAACACAGAACCCGATACGTCATATACTATTATATAGGAAAACTGAGGCTACTGAACTACTGCCTAGTAAAGCTAAAACAGTTTATAAAATTTTATGTGAGAAGCCAAAAAACAGATAAT
>NW_013680559.1:5222-6578 GCF_000517525.1 Limulus polyphemus
CTTTTCCTATGAAGCTAGAGGTCGGAGGAGGAGAAAAAATAAAATAAAATTGTGCCATCAGTTACTGGAACGCATGTAATTTATGTGTTTGAAACCTCCTGACCGCGATATTCTAGTCTTCAGTCAGTGTTCGTCCAATCAAGTCACAATTGGTTTCATGGAAATAAATTTTTTGCATTGAATGTCTCACAATATCTAAGTTTTCCGAATAATTACTGAGATCCATACCGCCATTTTGCACGCGACTGGCAAGACGCATTACTGTTTCATCCTTAATGGATCGTGTTTTTTTTTTTAATTTCAGAAATATCATTCTAAAAATATACTCCCAAGATTGACAAGATTTGTGTTGATTTTTTTCCTCAAGAGCAAAATGCTGACTCCGAAATTAAAAATAAAACGGAAATCAGATAATTATTTTTTTCTCGGAAATATGAATTTCAACGTTGGAATAAAAGATGGAAATACAAATTATGTACTTTTTTTTTTTTCTGAAACCAATATTTTGAAGTCGGCGGTATCGTAAAACGAAAAATAAAATAATCCTGGCCTGATATGTATTTAACAGGAGTGTTTATGATTTTGTGAGAAGCAGCTGTAAGTTCGTTTCTTTTTTCTGCTTTGTTGTAGTACTGGTAGACAAGTTCAGTTAGTCTGTTTCTTAAAGTGGGTAGGCTGCTAATTTTATGTAGATAATTTACAGGGGTGAATTTTGGAAGCCTTAGGGCTAATCTGATTCTTCTGTTTTGTTGTAATTGTAGTTTGTTGAAGTTATTGAATGACATATTGTATGTTATCTGGCAGCCATATTCTATTAGGGTTCGTACAAATGTTTTATGTATTTTAATAGTTGTGTCTGGTGAACAGCCTGTGTGTTGACCGGCAATAAGTTTGATGTAATTAATGTGCTTGCTAATTGACTCTTGTATGTTTTGAATGTGCTTCATCCATGTGAGGCGTGTGTCGAAGGTGACACCAAGAAATCTATTATCATTATTATTCATTTTTATTTCTACTTCTCCTAACTTTAATTTGATTTTCATCAGGGTTTTTATGTGTTTTTGTAGTTTTTTTGAAAACGGCGACTGTTTGTGTTTTGGTTGGGTTTAATATAAGTCGCCATTTGTTGCACCATTCTAGGATTAAATTTAGTGGTTTTTGGACTCAAGCAGTTGCAATTAGTGGGTTTCTGGATATACTCCAGACAGCTATGTCATCTGCATACTGGGAATGGTATGTATATGTTAGGTTGAAGAAAGGGATGTCATTTACTAAGTTGATATATAAGACTGGTGTCTTTTGTTTTGTTTTAAAAAAAGTGATTCGTTGTACCTTAGTGTTAGTGTAACCTAATGT
>NW_013680560.1:0-5018 GCF_000517525.1 Limulus polyphemus
GTGTGTGTGATGCCATTCAATAGATGGCACAGAAGTTTTGGTTACATACATAGATAATGACATACACGCTACATTATAGTAAGATCAGATACAAAGAAATAAAAATGTTCCGCAGCTTAAATCAATTAACGAGACAAATTTCATTAATAGACTAAAATATAATAATTTAATTAACAGACTAAAATAGACTAATTTAATTAACAGACTAAAATAGACTAATTTAATTAATAGACTAATATATAATAATTTAATTAATATAATAATTTAATTAATAGACTAATATATAATAATTTAATTAATAGACTAATATATACCAATTTAATTAATATAATAATTTAATTAATAGACTAATATATAATAATCTAATTAATAGACTAATATATAATAATTTAATTAATAGACTAATATATAATAATTTAATTAATAGACTAATATATACCAATTTAATTAATAGACTAAAATAGACTAATTTAATTAATAAACAATTTGGCCTAAACAAAATGACGAAACACAATATTGTTGATGATTTATTAAAGACCAAAGTATTGCGAATTTTTAAACGATTTGTTTTAAAGTAAATCGATGACCTAAATATTAGTTTGAATGTTTCAACAGAATAGCCATCTAACACTCTACATTCGTCGGTGAACATAAGAAATTGGTGACGTTATTTTTTAAAACATGATCTAATAAATCGAGGGATATTTTTAATTAAGTAATAATAGATTTATAAATATTACATAACGTGTGTGTAACGGTCGTCTATAAGAGTGATGGAGGGTGTTTTTCTTGTTGATTTATCGGGTTTCGAGCTTTCAAAGAGTGGTGCAATTGTTCTTAATAATAATTGATTTATTTACCATTAAAAACAGTGTTTCAATACTCGCGGTGGGCATAGCACATTGTGTAGTTATGTGCTTAACAACAAATAGATAATCTATCTATCTACACTCCAAAATTACCCCAAGAATTACCTATTGTGTCCCACTTCGGATTTTTCTAAAGTATTTGTCCATTGACCAGTAACTGTTACAGAAGTAATTAAAAACACAGTTACTACAGATTTCCTATGTATGATTTATGGGTGTGAGATTCATACATTTAAGTTAGTTCGTATTCAACGTGGCAATCCGATTAAAAAAGTAAACACTTTTATATTCCTCCTACCCATTCCTCGATAATAACTTTCGGGCTCAGAATATGAGTTTCCACGAGAATAGGCTTAACTCAGTTGCTTTTAAAACGAAGCTCTGATGGAACTTGCATATCAGTACTTAGAGATAAAAAAGGAAAAACACTTTTAAAATACTGATATAAATGTCTGTCTGTGCATGAAAGAAATTGGTAAAATAAGTTTGGGAACAAATGAAAGAAATGACGAGCTGAACTTATTAAGTTTTAGGCTTAGTTTTAGATCCGCGGGGATTAGGTTAAATAATAAGAATTTAGGCTTATGTTTGATCTGTTAGGTTACGATTTCATCCATAATTTTCCATCTTGTACTTTTATTATAGTCTGCGTATAACTTCTCAGAAATGCCCATGACGTCTCAGACAAATGTTTAGCTATGAAATAAGCTTATTCCATAATCAATTAATATTCTAGCAAGTGTGGCTGACTGTTTTTGAGACTGTCAGAGACTAAACTCTTGATTAAAGTAGAGGGGGGGGGAGTTTATAATACACGTATAAATGTTACTTGCAGTGAGAAGAAAAAAAAATAAATTAAGAAATTACAAAACTAAAGGATCCGACAACGTTGGAAGGTTTCTATTTTCTTCATCACGAGAAACGTCTTATTATTATTATTTTTTGTTAATTTGACCCTAATAGATAGCCACTAAACTTTACCGTCTGAATAAAAAAGGGAACGTTTATTTTTGTAGCAAGTTGTCGTTTTTAATTTTCACTCACGATAAAAGAGAAACAAAGTAGTTCATTATTTTTATATTTTAACAAAAGAAAATAACTTATTCATTCTTTTATGTCTGTACTAGTACTCTCAACACACAAGTATAGTTCAAGGTTAGCGCTATGTATATGATGAGATATATGTATATATATGATGTATGTAATGAGAATACAATTATATATGTATATATGATGTGTATATGTGGATCGAACCCCCATATTTCTGCACTATGTGTATGATGTGTATATGTGGATCGATCCCCCATATTTCAGCACTATGTGTATGATGTGTATATGTGGATCGAACCCCCATATTTCAGCACTATGTGTATATGTGGATCGAAGCCCCATATTTCAGCACTATGTGTATGATGTGTATATGTGGATCGAACCCCATTATTTCAGCACTATGTATATGATGTGTATATGTGGATCGAACCCCAAATTTTAGCGTTATACATATGATGTGAATACAGTTATATATATGTATGATATATGTATGAAACAAGCACAATCAGTAATAACAAAAACATATAAAAAATAAAATTGACGTCATTTAATGAAGGTATAATCTTGAAAGAAAAGTAGATACCAGAAGGGTTGGGAAATTATTAACTTAGACGTTTTCATTTTAAAACTTACACCTTTTGTATTTGTTTAAAGATTGATAACGATTCACTTGGAATATCTTGCTTGTTAAATTATCAAATGCGATTAAGGATTTTTTTTTTACCACGTGGTTAATTTAGAGCATGATTAATGGAAATAATATTATCTAACAACACACTTTATTGCTTTGATCACAGAAAACTTTTAAATCCGGTCTTTTCTAGTTGGAAGTTTAAATAGGTTATATTTACTAATGGCTCGAGATATTCAACAGTTAAAACAATTCTTATAGAGAATTAAGTCAACTTTGTGGACCTACTAAAGTGGTCAGGTATGTGGACCTGAAGTTAATCGAATCATTATCAACCAAAGAAGTATATGGAGTTTCACTGAAGAATTAGGTATTTGTAGAAATATGTTACTGGGTTGTAGGGGAAGACAAGAAGAAGGTAGAAATATGTTACTGGGTTGTAGGGGAAGACAAGAAGAAGGTAGAAATATGTTACTGGGTTGTAGGGGAAGACAAGAAGAAGGTAGAAATATGTTACTGGGTTGTAGGGGAAGACAAGAAGAAGGTAGAAATATGTTACTGGGTTGTAGGGGAAGACAAGAAGAAGGTAGAAATATGTTACTGGGTTGTAGGGGAAGACAAGAAGGAGGTATAAACATGTTAGTGGGTTGTAGGGGAAGACAAGAAGGAGGTAGAAATATGTTAGTGGGTTGTAGAGGAAGACAAGAAGGAGGTAGAAATATGTTACTGGGTTGTAAGGGAAGACAAGAAGAAGGTATAAACATGTTACTGGGTTGTAGGGGAAGACAAGAAGAAGGTAGAAATATATTAGTGGGTTGTAGGGGAAGACAAGAAGGAGGTAGAAATATGTTAGTGGGTTGTAGGGGAAGACAAGAATGAGGTAGAAATATGTTACTGGGTTGTAGGGGAAGACAAGAAGAAGGTAGAAACATGTTACTGGGTTGTAGGGGAAGACAAGAAGGAGGTAGAAATATGTTACTGGGTTGTAGGGGAAGACAAGAAGAAGGTAGAAATATGTTACTGGGTTGTAGGGGAAGACAAGAAGAAGGTAGAAATATGTTACTGGGTTGTAAGGGAAGACAAGAAGAAGGTAGAAACATGTTACTGGGTTGTAGGGGAAGACAAGAAGAAGGTAGAAATATGTTACTGGGTTGTAAGGGAAGACAAGAAGAAGGTAGAAACATGTTACTGGGTTGTAGGGGAAGACAAGAAGAAGGTAGAAATATGTTACCGGGTTGTAAGAGAAGACAAGAAGGAGATAGAAATATGTTACCGGGTTGTAGGGGAAGACAAGAAGCTCAGGTATTAACCTTTACAAGAGAAAGCTAAAATATGCATTCTTCAAAAACTTACATCAGCTTTGATACAGAGCTTGTTGTGGTGTACAGACCACTAACTTTACGTGAAGCTTGCTACAGTGTACATGGAACACTGGCTTTACGTGAAGCTTGCTACGGTGTACAGACCACTAACTTTAAGTGAAGCTTGCTACAGTGTATGGATGTGTTAGAGTGTACATTAAGTGTAAAATGTTAATTTTTCTGTCTTGTATGACACCATTCAATATAATATAATATATATACCATAGGACGATTATATCTTACAACTAAAAGGGTGTTATTTACTGATCATTTAATTTGTTTTTCTCACAAACTTTCATTGTTTTTACTTCTCATCTTGTTCGCCGGTAGGTCAACTGTAAGTTACATTGTTTGATTCCGGAGCTGGACACAGTGTAGATAACGAACTTATGAATTTATCTTCTTACACAAAAGTGGCGTTCAGAACATATGATAACTGAAGTATCTTTGTTTAGGAGTAGGTTCCATATGCTGATTAAGAAACGATCGGAACAATTTTCGTGGCATTTCGCATGATGTCAAATGTCTAGTTAGTTATCTGACCCTTCAGTTGGTGCAGCCTCGTCTGTGTTGTGTACAGGTGTTTTATTGTATCGTGTATTACGTTTATATTTTCCTTACTTAGTGTATCAACACTGTTGTACTGATTTATTGTAAGTGATACTACTAGCCGGGGGATATTTATTTCCTTAATACTGCTTGAAACCTTCGTGCAAAAGCTTCATTACAAATTTTACAGAAGCAATGGTCATAAACAAACAGGGATATTTCCGGAGTCTGGATAACTCGTTGTACTCGAGGGAAAACGTAAGGTGCGAACTATTAACATTACCATGTTATTGTAACCCTGAATAATACATGTTCCCACATTCCTGATACGTGTAGTGTGTTTTCCGCTCCTGAACTTGTTGTCTATAAATTACCAGGGACTTCGCGTTTTCCACTTCCAATGACGGTGCACAGTACAGTGAGTATCAAAAACTTCAATAAGATTAATGATTGTAAAATAATCTTTGATATAATACAAGTTTGTTGGCATTACGTCATCATTTCGAAGATATTTTTCCTGAGCTTTTGCAGTCTCCACTAATATAACATCTGACTCAA
>NW_013680561.1:0-2620 GCF_000517525.1 Limulus polyphemus
TTACAGCAGTTGTTGGAGGAAAAGAAAAGAAACAAGAAGAGAGATTACAGCAGTTGTTGGAGGAAAGGAAAAGAAACAAGAAGAGAGATTACAGCAGTTGTTGGAGGAGAAAGAAAAGAAAGAAGAAGAACGAGAAAATAAAAAAGAAGATAGATTACAGCAGTGGTTGGTGGAGAAAGAAAAGAAACAAGATGAGAGATTACAGCAGTTGTTGAAGGAAAAGAAAAGAAACAAGAAGAGAGATTACAGCAGTTGTTGGAGGAGAAAGAAAAGAAACAAGAAGAGAGACTACAGCAGTGGCAAGAAAACCAGTACCAGTGGCAACTGGAACGAGAAATGAAACAAGAAGAACGAGAAAAGAAACAGGAAGAAAGTCTCCAACAGTTGAAAGAAAGCCAGCATACACAAATGGAAAAGATTAGTAAATTTCATAGTGAATTACATACATTAAAGGATGATTTACTGTCTTTTACAAAGGATGATATATTAGCCATGGACCTAATCAGCCCAGACAACAGGAAGCCCCTTCCAGACCTCTCAGATAAACCCTAGTGCAGACATATTCAGTCCAGCCAGAAGTCACATTCCAGACACGAGTGTCAGCAAGAGGGGTAATCTAGTGCAAAGGAAGCCCAATGCTTGTGGAAGAAGTAGAAGACCCATCCATGCCAGCAGATGTGAAGATTGGAAGGTCACTTGTGGCAGGTTTTCAAATAGTACCTATAACTGTGAATAATTTCCCTAAATGTGAACAGACACTTAAGAAAGGGGCATTGTTGGGTGTGTGCCAGGAGGTAGAACAAGTCAATATTTAGGCAAAAAATACGACCATAAAGAAAGGACTTCCTCTTCCAGAACATTAAACTGATCTCTATAAGAAGAGCTAAGTCCATTTGTTATCATCACAGGCTCTTCAGGTAAAAGAACTCTTGGCAAATTATGCAGACGTCTTTTCGAAAGGAGATCATGACCTCGGCTACACAAACCTTGTAGAGCGAAGAATAAACACAGGCAATCACCATCCAATAAAGATCCCTCCAAGGAGAATAGATCCAGCAAAGCGAAAAGAGATAGAGAAGGTCATGGATGGTCTAATTAAGGAAGGGATAGTCGAGAAATCAGATAGTCCCTGGTCAGCTCCTGTTGTGTTAGTCCAGAAGAAGGATGGGACCCAACGTTGTTGTGTGCACTTCAGGGCTCTTAACATCATAACCGAAAAAGACCCATACACACTGCCAAGAATTGATGATACTATTGAGGCCCTAAGTGGAGCCAGGTGGTTTCAACTCTGGACTTAAAGTCAGGTTTCCATCAAGTAAAAATGGCTGAAGCAGATAGACCTAAGACTGCATTTAGTTATGGCCAAGGTCTCTGGCAATACCGATTGATGCCATTCGGGCTTAGTAATGCTCCAGCAACATTTGAGAGGCTGATGGCAAGAGCATTGGAAGGCCTACAATGGAGGATAGCCCTAGTATACGTGGATGATGTCATTGTGTTTGTAACAAAGTTTGATGAGGAAATGTTTCAGCTAGAGGAAGTATTCAAGCGTCTGAAAGTAGCAAACCTCAAACTCCATCCCAAGAAATGCCACTTGTTCTAGAAAGAGGTGCTTTACTTGTGTCACATTGTAAGTGAGCATGGTGTGTGAATTGATCCTGACAAGGTGAAAGCAGTGCTTGATTGGCCAACACCAGACAATGTGGGAGAATTAAGAAGTTTCTTGGGACTCTGTACCTATTACCTGAAGTTTGTGAAGGACTTTGTAACTATAGCTGCTTCACTACATGATTTAACAAAAAAACAGAAGTTTGAATGGACAGTTTCTTGCCAGCATGCTTTCAAGACATCGAAATAGAAATTGGCCTCAGCTCCACTTTTAAGGCTTCCAAATCCCTCACTACCATACATATTGGATTGTGATGCTAGTAATGTCGCAATTGGAGGAGTGTTGTCTCAGAAAGTTGGCGAAAACGAACATGTGGTGGCCTACTTCAGTAGGGTCCTGACTAGACCAGAGAAGAATTACTGAGTACTGCAGAGAGAACTCCTTGCTATAGTAAAGAGTCTCACATATATCCATCCTTACCTCTATGGGGCTAGGTTTACCACCAGGACAGATGCTGGTTAAGAGCATGAAAGAACCCAAAGGGACAACTGGCACATTGGATTGGAAAGATATATCAGTATAATTATGATATTGAATACAGAGAAGGAAAATCGCATGGAAATGCCGATGGACTGAGCCATAGACCATGCAAAAATGACTGCAGACATTACTGCAAAAGAGAGGTTGAACTAACCAGGTGCCATCGAGCTGAAGTCAAAGTGACTGAAGGAGTTGTTGTTGGTGAAATGGAACCAGGTATAGATATTAAAGTGAAGCAGGAGAAAGACCAAGATTTGAAGCCAATAATTGATTGTCTAAAAGCAAGTGTTTTGTGCTCTGCTTGGGAAAAGGTGTCTAGCTTAAGCCCTATGACAAAGAACTATTGGCATAATGGGACCAGCTGAACCTTGAAGATGGTATTCTTTTCCAGAGATGGGAAAGTGACGACTTGGCAAACAGTTATACTGAGAAAGTTATGGGAAGTTGTGATGCATCAATCCCATGATAGTT
>NW_013680561.1:3596-5993 GCF_000517525.1 Limulus polyphemus
ATACACACATTACATTACATTACCGCGTCACGCTGTCCCCTCCTATATATACCAGACCACCCATCAAGTAAATACCAGAGCATTCATGAAGGAACAAGATAGTTCTAGAAACTAGAGGGCGCCACACCAGTCACGTGACCTCGATGACGCAACAGTATTCTACAAGAATATTTAACATAAGTTGTAGTATGTAAGTATATCATGTATTTTCTCCCTTCTCATTTTGATGGATATTTTTGAAAAGTTTTGTTATTCTAACTTTGTAGTTTTTGTATAACCCGTTGTCAAGAAATTTTTTAAGTTGTTTTCATTCTTGCTACCTTTATACTTTTGTCATTTTATGAATATAACACCTGTCCTACCCATGGATGAAATAATTGTAATGCTGAACATTGTGTAACAAATATAATCAGCCATCTTCTTCCAGTGATAGGTCAGCTATTATTGGGTTGCAGTCTTTCCTGTATTTGAACAAGAATGACCAGCCATGTGGTAGTGCTAATTGCTATATGTTATTTTAAGGTATAAAAATCAACTTCTTGACAAGTATTAGATAGCTAAAACCCGTACAGTATTTCTGTATTTGATAACTGAATCTTCCTAATATGTGTGAAATAACAGAATGGAAAATTTTAGCAAAAATAAAAACAATCTCTATTACAGAACAGACAATTACAATCTAATCTCTGTTAGGTTTTCTTTAGTCCTACAGCTTTCACTCTCTTAGACTGATCCCTGTAGAACTAAAACACGATGATTTTCAAGTACAATCTTAATACGACGATATCCCAGTAGAACTGAACGAAGAAAGCACGCCTGAATTCAACAGGTAAACCTGGTTTCTTTTTTACAGTCCACAGCATCACTTCGTCACCTTTGTTCTCTCACAGTCGGTTGGCTGTAACTTTCAGATAACGTTAAATCGGCCAACAAAGGATATTAAAATCGCCAATCTTTTTAATCTAGATGCTATATGCTATTGCAATGTCCTTTCGGCCGGAATAGACATTATCTATTATAGAGAACAAAGAAACAAAGCAACTAGAACAAGGCAATTTCTACAGTTTTCATGCCACTTACTTATGCTAAAATTTCATATAAAAGCAAATGAAAGAAAAAAATTCAAAAAAATTCTTTGTATCACTGAAGCAGTTAGAAAACATGATATGCCTGCATGAGTAAATCCGACGTTTCCCGTTAAATATGAAATGTTAGACTTACAAATTTATCATCCAGATTTAAAGTGAACATATTAGCAGGAATACATCTCGAGGAAAGAAGGTAAGTTTAGTCAATTCCCGAATCTAGTGAAAGGCGATCACCAAGAGTCTAAAAGCAAGTGCACGCAATGGTTGCGGGTACCCCTGTTCTGCGCATGTCACGAGATTTTAGTTTGTTACATTCAAAATTCAATTAAGTAATCTTAAGATCAATGTATGCCAATGAAATTAGCATTAAAATTTACATTATACTGTAAAGTTTTATATTATCTAAGTTTTAATTCCTTTATTTCTAAAGAAACCTGAAAGAAAAATTCTTAATCTTCAATTTGATGCAAAAGTTCACAAAACTTAACTTCTGGACTTTGTAACTTGATTATTTCTTGACGTAAGGTAACTTTCCATGTATAGATAGAGTCTAGGTCAATTGCTCTGTTTACACATTGTTCTTTCAAGCTCCTAAGGGGACGCTTGGAGAAAAGAAAGTAAATTTCTTGGAACGCTTGACAGATGTCACGCCCACTTTCAACACATAGAGTTGCGATTTCTCAGCCAATTATACATAGTTAAGCTAGATAGTTTGTTTGTAGTTATGCACAAAGCTACACAATGGACATTCTATGCTCTTCCCATCACGGGTATCGAAACCCGGTTTCTAGCGTTGTAAGTCCGCAGACATACCGCTGTGCTACGGGGGTCAAAGCTAGAGAGAAAGAACACATTCTAAAATACAATTTTTCTTTAGTTATTTTGCTTGTTTAGTTTAGAATTTCGCACAAAGCTACACGAGAGCTATTTGCGCTAGCCGTCCCTAATCTATCAGTGAAAGACTAAAGGGAAGGCAACTAGTCATCACCACCCACCGCCAACTCTTGGGCTACTCTTTTACCAACGAATAATGGGATTGACCGTCACATTATAACGCCCTCACGGCTGAAAGGGCGAGCATGTTTGGTGGGACGGGGATTCGAATCCGTGACCCTCAGATGGCGAATCAAGTGCCCTAACAACCTTGCCATATCGGGCCCAGATATTTTTAAATTGGCGCGAATAATTCCATAGAGAACTTGTCAAACCACGCATATTTATGTTTTATATTTTAGTTAATTATGTGTTATTTATGTTTTAAAATACTTATTAGAAAGGTTTAATCATGGTTTAAAAGATATAAACCAAA
>NW_013680562.1:0-2638 GCF_000517525.1 Limulus polyphemus
GACTATTATGTTTAACAATACTCTTCATGTACAAATAACAGTAACTACTATGTTTAACAATACTTTTTATGTACAAATAACGGTGACTATTATGTTTAACAATACTCTTTATGTACAAATAACAGTAACTATTATGTTTAACAATACTCTTTATGTACAAATAACAGCAACTACTATGTTTAACAATACTTTTTATGTACAAATAACGGTAACTAATATGTTTAACAATACTTTTTGTGTACAAATAACAGCAACTACTATGTTTAACAATACTTTTTATGTACAAATAACGGTAACTAATATGTTTAACAATACTTTTTATGTACAAATAACAGCAACTACTATGTTTAACAATACTCTTTATGTACAAATAACAGTAACTATTATGTTTAACAATACTCTTTATGTACAAATAACAGCAACTACTATGTTTAACAATACTTTTTATGTACAAATAACGGTAACTAATATGTTTAACAATACTTTTTGTGTACAAATAACAGCAACTACTATGTTTAACAATACTTTTATGTACAATAACGGTGACTATTATGTTTAACAATACGTTTTTATAGTCACAGCTGAATCTTTATTTTAGCGGTAACGGGACGCGAACCATGGAACCTCAACTCCACAACCCATCTATCATGACACGACAGCAAAATAAAGCTTTACTCAATATTATACTTAAAAATATAGAGTAAAATGGGTGTGGTCCCCAAATCAGTAAAGTTGCCTTTTTCTATACACTTGTTAAACTGCTCTAATCTTCAGTCTTACACTGCTAAATTAGGGACGGCTAGCGCAGATAGCCCTCGTGTAGCTTTGCGCGAAATTAAAAAAAACAAACAAACAAATCAACTGTCATTGGATGACCAATGAAAAGTTGACAAGTTTCTCGTGAGATAATCCATTTGATTGGTTAGAAAATACCTATGAAGAAATGTGCGCATATTTTTTAGTTTGCTATAAATTATTCTGTAATATTCTTGAGCAGCGGCTGGTGGTTTGATATAGTAACCCCCCTGTACCGTTATGTAAAGTACACAATATTAAATGATGATATAATAATACGTATAATCTTGCCATGTTTACGCATGTCAAACAAACATGCGGAGATACTCCCAAGGTAAACAAACCAGTCCTAACGTGACTAACGGATCCATAAGTTCACTGTGCGATGACTAAGCACTTTTGTATGGTTAACATGTTTTAAAAGTGTCGTTCCAGCTTTTATCGTTATGTATGATGGTTAAATTTGAGCGGTTGATTATGAGCCAAATTACGTAAAATGTCTACTAGGTTATTAATTATCACCTAAATAGAACACGTGTACTAATCTTACTGTGTCCACTTTAGTCATTACTTCCTGTACAGAGTAAGGTTGATGAAGATACAGATAACTTTGTTTACAGGAAGTAATGACTAAAGTGGACAGAGTAAGGTTGATGAAGATACAGATAACTTTGTTTACAGGAAGTAATGACTGAAGTGGTTATCTTCATCAACCTTACCCTGTCCACATCAGTCATTACTTCCTGTAAACAAAGTTATCTGTATCTTCATCAACCTTACTCTGTCCACTTTAGTAATTACTTCCTGTAAACAAAGTTATCTGTATCTTCATCAACCTTACTCTGTCCACTTCAATCATTACTTCTTGTAAACAAAGTTATCTGTATCTTCATCAACCTTACTCTGTCCACTTCAATCATTACTTCTTGTAAACAAAGTTATCTGTATCTTCATCAACCTTACTCTGTCCACTTCATTCATTAGTTCCTGTAAACAAAGTTATCTGTATCTTCATCAACCTTATTCTGTCCACTTCAGTCATTAGTTCCTGTAAACAAAGTTATCTGTATCTTAATCAACCTTACTCTGTCCACCTCAGTCATTAGTTCCTATAAACAAAGTTATCTGTATCTTCATCAACCTTACTCTGTCCACTTCAGTCATTACTTCCTGTAAACAATTTCATCAGCCAAAAGTGTCATTTCCAAAACAACTTTTCCAAACAAACATTTCAGTACCTTAGATTTTCCAGTCCAATATTCTGGCTTCACCAACCTGTTTTAATAGTCGCTAGAAAACGCATCATAATCAAGCAGCCGATTTATCATAATAATAATAAACATTTCAGAATTTGATTTGTGAATGGGGAAGCTATTCTACAGTATGTTAACGACGTAATCAGTTTGCTACACAACAAAGAAACTTCAATTATTTCATTTCAAATCAGTTTAGGGTTCTTTTTCGTTCTAATATTCCAATGTGGTGGAGAACGTGACAGGTTTCAAGAATCTGGATTGTTAAATTATAAATATTCACATGAGAGAGTGGTTTATTAAAGATGAAAGAGAGTAATCTGTGATTGGTTGATTTATTAAAGATGAATGAGAGTAATCTGTGATTGGTTGGTTTATTAAAGATGAATGAGAGTAACCTGTGATTGGCTGGTTTATTAACGATGAATGAGAGCAATCTGTGATTGGTTAATTTATTAAAGATGAATGAGAGTAATCTGTGATTGGTTGGTTTAAAGATGAATGAGAGTAACCTGTGATTGGTTGGTTTATTAAAGATGAATGAGAGTAACCTGTAATTAGTTGGCTTATTAAAGATGAATGAGAGCAAT
>NW_013680562.1:3116-5493 GCF_000517525.1 Limulus polyphemus
GATTGGTTGGTTTATTAAAGATGAATGAGAGTAACCTGTAATTAGTTGGCTTATTAAAGATGAATGAGAGCAATCTGTGATTGGTTAATTTATTAAAGATGAATGAGAGTAATCTGTGATTAGTTGGTTTATTAAAGATGAATGAGAGTAATCTGTGAATCGTTGGTTTATTAAAGATGAATGAGAGTAACCTGTGATTGGTTGGTTTATTAAAGATGAATGAGAGCAATCTGTGATTGGTGGATTTATTAAAGATGAATGAGAGTAACCTGTGATTGGCTGGTTTATTAAAGATGAATGAGAGTAATATGTGAATCGTTGGTTTATTAAAGATGAATGAGAGTAACCTGTGATTGGCTGGTTTATTAAAGATGAATGAGAGTAATCTGTGATTGGTTGATTCATCAATAATGAATGGGAGTCATCTGTTATTAGTTGACTCATTAACAATGAAAGAGAGTCATCTATGATTGTTTGTTTCATTAGCAATGAAACTTCGTAAGTTAATCGACATAGAATTACGAAAACAAAATACGTTAAATATAAAATAAAATAATTTTTTTTAATACAGATCAAAATCATATTTTAATCTTTCATAAGTTCATAAACGAGAAAAGTATATCACTTTGCCTTTTGAAATTATACGTTTGTTTTCAAATATTTGAGTAAAGCTACTAAATAGCTATTTCTTGTAGTTGATTTTGAAATGATAGATTAGATAGCACAACCCACCGCCAACTCTCGGGCTACTTTTGTCCATGGCAATTTACCTTACCTTCTGGAGCTCTCGTGGTGTAACTCGCGTGATAAATTCTTTATGGTTTTAATAATACTAGTCAGGGTTTAGATCGATACTATGTCTGTCGTATCCAGGCCGGCCTGATGAGTTCTGGTACCAGAAAAAGGCAACGTCGGAATTTACTGAAAATATCTCTTCATTGTTAAAATATAAATGATTTAATTAATATACAGTGAACAATAACGGCCAATAGCACATAGGCTCAGTACGTTATATTAGAACGAGTTTCGAGCTGACTGGTATGTGTTCATATGGAATAGCAATTAAACTCGTTTTATTTTGTAGTTGCTTCAGTCCAACGAGCTGTATGAAAGAAAGCATTATCTTGGCGAACCCATAAACTGTTAACATAGTGAACCCATACACTGTTAATCTCGCTTCCAGGCGGAAATCCTTCTTGATTGTGTTGTGTACTGTTTCCTGTGGTAGGTGGACAGCTTTAGTTGTTGACTTTTCTGTTTGTAGATTCCCCATTTTACATACCACAACTGGGATAGGACTAGTTGCAGGTCTCTTTGTTGACTGATAGTATCGGGTTCGAATCCACGCCCCACCAAACATGCTCGCCCTTTGTTGCAGGTCTCTTTATGGGCTGATGGTCGCGGGTTCGAATCCCCGTCCCATCAAACATGCTCGTCCTTCCAGCCGTGGGGGCGTTATAACGTCACGATCAATCGTTGGTAAAAGAGTAGTCCAAGAATTGGCAGTGGGTGGTGATGACTAGCTGCCTTTCCTCTAGTCTTTCACTGCTAAATTAGGGACGAGTAGCGCAGATAGCTCTCGAGTAGCTTTGTGCGAAATCCTAACCAAAACAAACAAACAAACTCTTTACGGACTGAGTTATTGTGATATATAAATATGTTTCTAGGTTCTTGTAATATTATTATTTGTTCTGAATGTTTTCTATGGCAGAGTTCACACATAAATTATCGAAACTTGTCAACATTCAGCTAAGTAAGTGACAATCCCATACATCCGCCCATAAATTAACTTTATTCCCTAGTTTTGTTCTATGAAGTTACGTCTTTAGACCTTGAGTTATATTAACAATGGCTGCTTGTTTAATCGCTAGGACAATATCTTGGGGCGGGTTCTAACTATCATAATACTCATACGGTATTTGGTACCGTGTATGATCGTGTACGGCGATCTTGTCTCTTGAAGCTCAAGATTGATTAAAGAAGTTTTGATATTGTAACTACTTGTAGAATACTATTGTTTGTTCAGAACTGATATAAATGAAGAGCTCGTGGCGCCATCTCGCGGAAATAGTTTGGGTGATTATTTACTTAATTATCATTGTTTACAATGTTGAAACTTTTGTTCTATTGTCTTGATGAGAAGAGTTTCTTGAATCACTAAAATATATCCATACTAAACATAGAGGTACTGTATTAACAAGGTTTACATGTTTCACTAACATTTTAAAATACTGCCTATGATCACATGATACAGTAGATCCACATTTTAAAATACTGCCTATGATCACATGATACAGTAGATCCACATTTTAAAATACTGCCTATGATCACATGATACAGTAGATCCACATTTTAAAATACTGCCTATGATCATATG
>NW_013680563.1:0-3660 GCF_000517525.1 Limulus polyphemus
TATATATACCCGCTACCCAATCTAGTAAATACTAGAGCATTCATGAAAAAACAAGATAGTTCTAGAAAATAGAGGGCGCCACGCCAGTCACGTGACCTCGATGACGCAACAGTATCATTTAACTCAATATTAGGCTATTTGTAATTCTAATACGTAACAAATAACAGCTGGAAAAATAAGTAAAATAAAAAAAATAATATTTGTCTATCTATTTTGTTATTGTTAATTTTTTGTTACTTTGAATGTAATGTTTTTAATAAAATAAATGAAGACAAAATGTAGTAGTCAATACTCATCTTCCTTTATTGAATCATTAATTTTTAGCAAAAATACTTTATTAGAAATTATGATTTTTTTCCATACAAAAGACTTATAATGTTTACTGAAAGCTTGCTAAATTTCGTGAAGATACATAAATCGTATCGTATCGGACGATGTATCGATACAATCATATCACGGCTTCAAGATACGATACTCGTATCATAACGCTGTATCGCCACATCTTTAATTATAATACTTCTTGCAGTCAACACAAGCCACTTACGGATTACATTCTCTTAAATAAACCACTGCAATTCAACTGTAACACAATAAAATAATGTACCCACAAAACACTGCAACACTAGCAAATTGTTCCAGTTAACTGACACAGGCCACTTTAGGATTACTATACAGTATGCATGATACTGTACGTTGCAGCCGGAAAAAAGAAGTCAAATTTCAGTACGACTTGTTGCAACTGCAACAGTCAATATTTAAGCAAGTTATTTACATGTAAAAAGGGATAAAAAAGAAACTACAGTACTGTAGTTGCACCTAACACAAGTTACTTGACGATCATAATCTTTATACATTTTAAAACTCTACAAATAACCCACTACATAACAAAACTATTATACATGATCACTTTTAACATAAAATAGTATCCAGTACACTACGAGTTAACTGTACCAGTTAATTGTTGCAGCCTACTAACACAATTCACCTGAGTGTTCGCTAACCTAAATTTACCTCAGCTAATCACCTGCAATAAAATTCGTTGCAAACTAAACATTAACCATTTAATATATCAAAGTAAACAAAATTACCGGAAACATGCAACAGGTTGCAGCCGACTAACACAAGTCACTCTAGTCTAGAATCATAATCCCTGCATACATAAACGCTTTAATATAACTTGTTGAAGCCTATATCTATTGTCGATGACAGTAAACATACGATTACCATAGTGCAACTTAATTATTGCAAATAATTAAGACAGTCACTCTATGATTTCACTCTCTGTAAACCCAAGCCTACAGAAATCACTATAAATAATATCACAAGGCCCTTCTTAAGTTACAAGTTTCGCACATACAATGGGTATAAACTCACTTAAAATTTTCAGTTAAGTAAGTTAAATCAATTGATTTGGATATTATAAGATATTATTTAACAAAATCAAAAAAATTGTTTTTCATTTAAGCATGCTAAGATACAAAACACATATATCTCACTGTCAAAGCAGATATATAAAAATCGCCAAGATTGAAAGTGGTGTCATAAGACATAACAACTGCATCTTCTAATTTACAAAGTTTGTTTACCTCTTCAAACAATTCCTGTAAGACCAACATAAAGTACTGTTACGACAGCGGAAATCACGTGACGCTGGTAACACGTAATGAGTATCTCGAACGTTCCTGAAGGCTCGAGCGTTTGCTAGACTCACGCTTTTATGATATATAAGCCGACAAATAAAGTGACGGCAAGAATAGAATTGCAGACAAACAGAGACAGATAATCGAGTCAAGCTGTAACTAAAGCGCGTGAATCGTTGTGAATTCTAGCGTGTGTTGAAATTAAAGTGACTGTGGAAATTAAGTGTATTGTAAAGTTGTATTGAGAAAGAATAAACTAGTTTTATTTAAGAAAGGACTTGTATCGCTGAAGTTTTTCGGAAGGAATTTTTACGGGAAATTAACCAACAACCAGAGACGTAACAGTACGAATTTTTATAAGTTTGAAGTAGGAAACATAATTTCCTAGTTGTTCATTCAATCCATAAACATTGTATAACTCGTCATGGGTTAACCGCCCCTTTCATTTTTAGATTTTAACTTTATTGGTGCAAAACAGGCACACATCGATAGGATACATTTGGGAAAGTTAAATTACTGTAGATTGTTTGAGGTTTTCTGCTCTCTGCTTTTTCGGCCGCAGACAAGTTTGTACATTTGGACGACGGCGGGGCCCCATTAACCGTGGCGCAGTTGCGCCAGGGTCTCAAGCGATGAGGGGCCCCTACTGACGATCCGGACCATAAGTCTAACATTCTCTTTTTTTCGATAAACCTTCATATTTAATCTATTATTTGTTCTATTATTACTCAATAGAGACTACATCAATTTGACCGACCTCGTAACCACCATAAAAAATACAAAATAAATCAAAATTGCCATTTCGTTTTTTTCTATGATCACTTCAAATTGTAGCAGGAAACAACATTTCTTTACTCTAAATAGCTTAAACTTCTTAAGCTTATACAACTATTTATAATTAAATCTTATTGTTTCATTGCCTTTTGGACCGTGATTTTTAAAATTCCCGCCATAAGAAGTGTCAAAATATGCCGAAACATGAAGCAAATGTTACACTAACAAAGTTATATAAAGCTCGTGCTACTCGTGAGCTGTTAGTCCTAGCGAGTGTACCTCGTAAAATTTATTATTATTATTATATTTATTTATATTACATAATTTAACTTTATCTAGCCTAAAAGTATCGAAGTTTTTACAGTTTTGGTTACTTTTATAATAATAAATAAAGAATAGATAAGAAAAACAAGAAATATGCCACTCACCTGTCTTGTAGTAGTTGTTATTGTTTTTGTTTTTTTTGCCTTCCAGTGTCCTTCTATGTAAGCCCTACTACTTTACATCAATGCTACTAGCCCACAAAATAATTTTTTTAAGTAAATAATGCAGAGAATAACACAGAATAATTTCACGTGAACAGCTGAGAAACTCTCTAATCACGTGACTTGAGCAGTTAGAAATTCAACTTTAGCTCGCACTATGTTGACAAGTTACAAATGTGTTTGGAAAATCATCTTGCTGCATATAACGCGACAGAAATGAAGTTTGGTTTTCTATCTAATTTAAAGAATTTAAATGAGACTGAAATTTTTGCTGCAGCTAAAAGATTGGGAGACTTATACTCTTCAAATCTAGATAGCTCTTTTCCTGGTGAAATGGTACAGTTTCCGAAATTTTTGAATACTTGAAACACCATTCGCCCAAAAATGCATCAGAGCAATCAGAAAAAACAAACTCGAATTTGTTTTTCCTAATGTTGACGTGACATTAAGAATATACTTGTATCTACCCGTCACGAATTGCTGTGCAGAGAGTGCTTTTTCTAAAATGGCTAGAGTTAAAAATGAATTGCTTGCTTCGATGTTAAACGAACGCTTAAATTCCCTTTTCTTGCTCACGATAGAAAGGACATTGCTTAGGCAAATAGGTTATGAAGATGTAATTTGTGATTTTGCTTCCGCCAAAGCAAGGAAAAAACGATTTTATGGTAATGTTTTAATGTTTGTTTGTTTTGAATTTCGCGCAAAGCTACACGAGGGCTATCTGCGCTAGCCGTCCCTATTTAGCAGTGTAGGACTAGAGG
>NW_013680563.1:3732-5085 GCF_000517525.1 Limulus polyphemus
GACCTTCATATTGCGAGTCGAGCGCCCTAACCACCTGGCCATGCCGGGCCTATGTTTTAATGACCTTGGATATGTCAGGGTACAAAACAAATTTTCCACTTCATGGATCGACATCACTTTATGTCATGTCATAAACTACTTCACTTATTACAATAAAGAAATAATATAGGATAAAGATGAGTACAATTAACAAAAGCAAAATCGTTTTCGTCACATCACTACAATCCAACTTGTAGAAGCAATCAAAACGTAAATGTGTTCACTTTATCAGCAAATCTACATTATTATCTGCGTAAAACTATTAAATTAAAGCTATACAAAAATAAACTATATAATACGTCTGAGTCACTGCAATACAACTTGTTGCAGCCAGGAGCGTCGACAGCCAACACGGGCCTCGGGGCAAACATCCTCGCCGGTCCCCTTTCTTTCTCTTTTTTTAACATGTTTAAGAACTTGTTGAAAAGAATACCCTAAATTAGAATAGCAAAGAGCTCATAAACAAAGCAAAATCATAGCAGCAGCCGTTTTTAGCTCACAGTATATGTGTAAAAACGTTAATAAAATAACAACAAATATCTATTAAATCTATAAAATTAAAAATATATATTAATTATTACTCAAATTATTATTTCAATCGCTCTTAATGTATCAAGAGTCTATATGCAAACAAAAGCCCAAAATTATGCTTTTTATAATTAAACGAAGATACAGTCTAAAGGTGCTTTGAGAGTTTTACGGCACAACCAGGTTTCATTCGCCCGGGCTCTTGGGCAGTTGCTCACTTTGCCCCCCCCCCCCATCCCCCTTTCGGCAGGCATGGTTGAAGCCTAAACAACTAAATCTATGTTAACTATAAAAAAACAAAAAAAAATAGGCTTAATGTAGAAAGTCAAATAAAGGTTAATTACTAACACTAGAGGCAAAATTTGATTTAGGAAACATCGACTGATGTTTAAAACTTTCATAGTTAATATTCATGTTGATAAATGAAATTTCTTTTTTGACTTCATAAATGTCTTTATGGAACAATGTTAAATGTAACAGTAATTTTTCAGAAAATAATGCTGTCATAATTCTACAAATTATGAATGTCTATACCAACAACTGCAAATGATGTTAAAATTAGATGGTAAAGCTAGATTCGAGAATATGTAATCTCTTTGAATTATGCGGTGCAATAATAATAATAATAATTAAATAAAATTAAAAAGTAAAAAATAATAAATAATAAAACTATTATTTGTGGCACATTAATCATTCATAATTATTTATGAATTCAAAATCCCGGTTTTTCCCCTTTCCTGTGTTACGTCTCCGTTTGTTAATTGATTTTTCCGTAACTTCGTTCCA
>NW_013680564.1:0-5012 GCF_000517525.1 Limulus polyphemus
ACATTTACTGCCATTGTATATACCTATTTCCATGCTGCTAGTCAGACATTTACTGCCATTGTATATACCTATTTCCATGCTGCTAGTCAGACATTTACTGCCATTGTATATACCTATTTCCATGCTGCTAGTCAGACATTTACTGCCATTGTATATACCTATTTCCATGCTGCTAATCAGACAATTAGAGTAGCCCATGAGTTGTTGGTGGGTGGTGTTGACTAGTTGTCTTCCCTCTAGTTTATGTCTATAAAATTAAGGAGTGCTAACTCAGATAGCCCTCGAGTAGATTTAAGGACAGCTAGCCCTTAAATAACTTTGTTTAAAATTAAACAAACAACACGACGGCCTGTGACTTAATTTGTTCCAATTTTGTTTTCACTTGGAATTAGTCGTGGAGATTTGCGATTACGATTTTTTTATTTCTGAATTCAAGAAATCGAATTGTTTAAGGCCTTCTTTGATAATGATACTATTCTTTGTCTGTTTCCATTATGCTATAGGAGAATTTGATTAGAATATCAATTCTTTCAGATCTTAAAAATATCGTGACTAGTATTCAGTTACATGATAGATGCTCCTATTTAAAACCGGGACAAATTCACAGATACAATAATTAGAACTACTGTAGACACCAAGGTTACAAAGGGTTCCTTTCTAAAATCAAGCACTGGTCACAGACTCGAACTCTGAGAAAATGATAGTCATATGGGCGTCGCCAGGATGTTCCTACTGGATAGTTCCATTCCTGTTCGTTCAACATCTGTACACGTATCATGTTAAACTGTACTTGTCATGATGTTGAACAAGTAATGTTAAATAAATATTCATGCAAGTTTAAAACAACATCTGTACACGTATCATGTTAAACTATACGTGTCATGATGTTGAACAAGTAATGTTAAATAAATATTCATGCAAGTTTAAAACAACATCTGTACACGTATCACGTTGAACTATACGTGTCATGATGTTGAACAAGTAATGTTAAATAAATATTCTTGCAAGATTAAAACAACATCTGTACACGTATCACGTTGAACTATACGTGTCATGATGTTGAACAAGTAATGTTAAATAAATATTCATGCAAGTTTAAAACAACATCTAGATACTGGCTACTCATTATTAAACCGAGGTTTGTGTACGTCAAGGTCATATGTACGTAAATCACTTTGATAACTGTGTTCCACCGTCAAGTACATACAGGAAGTGACGACACTATGTATAGGACCGTCAAGTACATACAGGAAGTGACGACACTATGTATAGGACCGTTCAAGTACATATAGGAATGACGACACTATGTATAGGACTGTCAAGTACATACAGGAAGTGACGACACTATGTATAGGACTGTCAAGTATATACAGGAAGTGACGACACTATGTATAGGACTTTCAAGTACATACAGGAGGTGACGACACTATGTATAGGCCTTAGAAATACATACAGGAAGTGACGACACTATGTATAGGACTTTCAAGTACATATAGGAGGTGACGACACTATGTATAAGACTGTCAAGTACATACAGGAAGTGACGACACTATGTATAGGACTTTCAAGTACATACAGGAGGTCACGACATTATGTATAGGACTGTCAAGTACATACAGGAGGTCACGACACTATGTATAGGACTGTAAAGTACATATAGGAAGTGACGACACTATATATAGGACTGTCAAGTACATATAGGAAGTGACGACACTATGTATAGGACTTCCAAGTACATGTGACGTTTATTATTGATGAAGAACAAGAAGAGAAATGTACTGAGGTTTTAGATTTATTAGACAAGTTTAACTAGCCCTACAAATCAGAGTTTATAACTTCAGGTAATTGAAACAAGCTATAAACTTCCTGTTAGAACAACATCTAATTTGATGCTATCTTTGGCCGATAAGGTCTTCTTTTTGTTGTTTTTCCGGTAATTGGTTGAAACAGTAAAGGTTTCGTTACAAGATCACATGGTTTCAGCCTTGACTGAACATAGTTCAGAAAAAAAAAAAAAGGTTTCGAAACACTCACATAAGTAAAGATTGAGGGACGAGTAGTAGGAGTATATATACTTGGAACACTTTCAAGAATATTAGATGTAACATTTGAAGCTTATTGTGGATGTAGTAACATTTGAAGAATACTGTAGATGTAGTAACATTTGAAGAATACTGTAGATGTAGTAACATTTGAAGCTTATTATGGATGTAGTAACATTTGAAGTTTATTATGGATGTAGTAACATTTGAAGAATACTGTGGATGTAGTAACATTTGAAGTTTATTATGGATGTAGTAACATTGGAATAATACTGTAGATGTAGTAACATTTGAAGTTTATTATGGATGTAGTAACATTGGAATAATACTGTAGATGTAGTAACATTTGAAGTTTATTATGGATGTAGTAACATTTGAAGCTTATTATGGATGTAGTAACATTTGAAGCTCATTATGGATGTAGTAACATTCGCCTGTTTATAGACTTAAAGCGACATGGGTATGTAATACAAAGTTCAGATAATTTGATAAGCAGGATTCCGTGGTTATAGCATTAACTGTATGGATTCTTTGTTTCTGATGATAACCACATTCTGATGTTATCTCTTTTTGTTACAAGGACGTTATTTGGCATTTTCTTTTATAAAAGGAATTTCCAAAGTTGCTGAGTCAGTGCAATAATAGCACCAGTCCTTGCAATATATAACCCGGACGGGTTTTCTCCCCTGACGTCATTTCCGCTACAACGTTTCTAGCACTTTCTTCTCGTCCTGCTCGCCTCTAAGAATACCTTTCCTGCCCATTCCGAGAAAACCTGTCTGATATATGATTAACTTGTTTCAAAAGAGGATGAAATTACAATTGCTAATTGAACCAAACTTCCTAAATATGATGAAACAGTTTGTATTTCGTGGTTCTTTCACTAACTTATTTTACCAAATGTATTTTGTTTTCTTCCCACAGATGTTTCATCTAATTTTACATCCACTTACTTCTCTAGATGTACTTCATCAACACAGCGACTTGTATTTATATCGGTGAAGTTTAGAAACTACATCATAATGATGACTCTTGTGTTTCTGCCTGTTATAAAACTTAGGTTAAGGACACCTGCAGTAATGAGTTGTACTAATTGTAATATTAATGTTATTTAAAAAAAAACAATTTGTTGTAAGCGACCCTGTAATTTTATTTAAACAACAACAACAACAATTTGCTGTAAGCGACGATGTAACAAAAAAGCCCACAGGGAAATTAGTGCTTAATAAGTAGTTTAGAAAAATGTCTTTAAAAAGCCGATTGGATCGGTAATTCTAGGGTTTAATAACAACTGAATAAGTAAAGAGAAATGACTCAACACCTTGTTTACACAGAATAAACACCGAGTTCACGACGCAAAATCACAACAAAGTTACTTTATCATAGACTCAACACTTTGTTTACACAGAATAAACACCGAGACATGAAGTCAAAATCACAACAAAGTTACTTTATTCTAGACATAACACCTTGTTTACACAGAATAAACACCGAGTCACGAAGTAAAAATCACAATAAAGTTACTTTATTCTAGACACAACACCTTGTTTACACAGAATAAACACCGAGTCATGAAGTCAAAATCACAATAAAGTTACTTTATTCTAGACACAACACCTTGTTTACACAGAATAAACACCGAGTCATGAAGTAAAAATCACCACAAAGTTACTTTATTCTAGACACAACACCTTGTTTATACAGAATAAACACCGAGTCATGAGGTCAAAATCACAATAAAGTTACTTTATTCTAGACACAACACCTTGTTTACACTGAATAAACACCGAGTTATGAAGTAAAATTCACAATAAAGTTACTTTATTCTAGACACAACACCTTGTTTACACTGAATAAACACCGAGTTATGACGTAAAAATCACAACAAAGTTACTTTATTCTAGACACAACACCTTGTTTACACTGAATAAACACCGAGTCATGAAGTGAAAATCACAACAAAGTTACTTTATTCTAGACATAACACCTTGTTTACACTGAATAAACACTAATTCATGGAGTAAAAATCACAACAAAATTACTTTATTCTAGACACAACACCATGTTTACACAGAATAAACACCGAGTCATGAAGTGAAAATCACAACAAAGTTGTTTTATTCTAGACACAACACCATGTTTACACAGAATAAACACCGAGTCATGAAGTGAAAATCACAACAAAGTTACTTTATTCTAGACACAACACCATGTTTACACAGAATAAACACCGAGTCATGACGTAAAAATCACAACAAAGTTACTTTATTCTAGACACAACACCATGTTTACACAGAATAAACACCGAGTCATGAAGTCAAAATCACAACAAAGTTACTTTATTCTAGACACAACACCTTGTTTACACGAATATTCTACTTTAGTTAAGAATAATACGTTATTATGAAAGTATTGCCTATGATGGTGTACGTCTCACTCGTGTTTTTTAAGTTACTCAAGACCGATGGTTTGTTGACTATATCAATATAATAACGTCATGTTTTATTCGTAAAATTCGAACTTGTTCCTTCAAACTAAATATTTTCACATCCATCTCTTGTTGTTTGTGTGAAAACAAATACTGTTTATATAAAATCCAATTCAGAATTAAAGTTGTGACAAGAGAATGTGTTCTTGTCGACGTAGACCGATTCACAACGGATTAACGTCATCAAAGATATATGGTTTCAACACAAAGGCAGGAATCAAAAACGTTAACATGCAGAATTATTAGTATCAGCTCTATCTTATGTTACTGGGTTATACTCTTCTTGTAACGTGTTATCAATTCTTGTTACTTTGCGTTGATTTTTAGACTTCTGTAGAATTTTATTTTATTTTTATACGCCTTTCATCCCGGTGTCCTCGAGGCAAGCACAATACTACACTTTCGCCATCTTTCGGCTAATTTCAAAACTTAAACGTACCTTCATTTTAAAACTTAAACGTACCTTCTTTAATGCAGATGGG
>NW_013680565.1:0-2738 GCF_000517525.1 Limulus polyphemus
ACTTACCAAGAATGTCAGTAAGACGGTGCACTAACGTACCTGTTGTGTCAGTAAGACGGTGCACTAACGTACCTGTTGTGTCAGTAAGACGGTGCACTAACTTACCAAGAATGTCAGTAAGACGGTGCACTCACCGACTTACCATCATTCAAACTGGTGGAGAACAACACAGTGTTTAAATTAGATTTTAAAATGTATGGTTTTTTGATTTATATAACTTTTAACATGTGGTCTATACTGATAATAAATCCTATCGATTATTATTAACTGTGAACGTTGTACATACCCGTGATTCGATCAATACGGATGTCATTCTTGGAACCGGAAGTGATGTAATATTCTATTTCGGAGTTAATACCCTTGGCATCAGCGTCATGGGCGATAACTTGAATAACCTTAGTTCCGGGCTTCGATGTCTCCGGCAACAGGACGAACAACGGACCGTGCTGGAAGACTGGGGCATTGTCGTTCTCGTCTTCCACCGTAATGGTGAGGTAAGTGGAAGAACTCAAGTTGCCTAGATCAGTTGCTGTCACCTAGTGGAGAAAAAAATTTTTAACGGTAGGCCTAAGAAACTTTAATTATTTTGTGGAGTATGCCTTTTATCAGTGTTTTTTTTATGTGGCAGAAACTGGCATATCATTTCAGTTAGTGGCTTAGCTTTGTGGGTCAGGGGTAAGTATATGTTAAGATTCGGGGTTCGATTCTTTATTTTTCTCTGAAACGTCACAGTATTGAAACATTTAATTTTTAAATCCTCGCCATAACACCACATAATTCTTACTTGGATGCACGTGCACCCATTGCTAATGAAACGCATGCGCCGATATATAATCAGCTTCAATTAAAACACTACTTAAGTAGCCGATATATAATCAGCTTCAATTAAAACACTACTTACGTAGCCGACATATAACCAGCTTCAATTAAAACACAACTGACGTAGCCGATATATAATCAGTTTCAATTAAAACACTACTTACGTAGCCGACATATAATCAGCTTCAATTAAAACACTACTGACGTAGCCGATATATAATCAGCTTCAATTAAAACACTACTTACGTAGCCGACATATAATCAGTTTCAATTAAAACACTACTTACGTAGCCGATATATAATCAGCTTCAATTAAAACACTACTTACGTAGCCGATATATAATCAGCTTCAATTAAAACACAACTGACGTAGCCGATATATAATCAGCTTCAATTAAAACACTACTTAAGTAGCCGATATATAATCAGCTTCAATTAAAACACTACTTACGTAAAGGTCGTACTTCTCTTTCCTCTCCCTGTCAAGCACAGCGTGGGGTTCCTGTGGTGAAAACACCACCGCACCGTTTTCACTGATTGCAAACAGTTCGCTGCCCGAGCCGCCGAGAGAGTAATGAACAACCGAATTATTCCCACTGTCGTTGTCCACAGCTGATATCGAGGGGTGCTGATAAAATATCGGAGATTGAAATAAACACGACACTAGCTACAATAAGAATAGTGTCTGTAGATTTGTGTGTTCCATGTTTTTAACAAGAATGTTTAGTTATTGTTGTTGCCTGTGAACTGTGTAACGAAAAGAACGAATGAAATTAATTAGGACTTACGACGAGTACGGGAGTACCGGGCGGGACGTTTTCTTTCACGGAACCTTTATAGGACTGGCGGAATGTTGGTACCTCGTCGTTCAAGTCTAGAACTTCAACAGTCACTTCACTTACACTCTGTAGAATATTAACAAAATCCAGAGTTGTATACACTCTCCTACTTATAGGTGTGTTACTGTCAACACGTGTACTGACATGAGTAGAATATTAACAAAATCCAGAGTTATATACACTGTACTTATAGGTGTGTTATTGTCAACACGTGTACTGACATTTGTAGAATATTAACAAAATCCAGAGTTATATACACTGTACTTATAGGTGTGTTATTGTCAACACGTGTACTGACATTTGTAGAATATTAACAAAATCCAGAGTTATATACACTGTACTTATAGGTGTGTTATTGTCAACACTTGTACTGACATTTGTAGGATATTAACAAAATCCAGAGTTATATACACTGTACTTATAGATGTGTTATTGCCAACACTTGTACTGACATTTGTAGGAATATTAATACGTCGTTTCACAACACTTAATACCATTTTAAGTTTCCAGCATTAATTTCAGAGCAAACGTAGACTAAAGTTATAATTTAATACAAAATACGTCTTAACCCACCTTTTCGGAACATTGACCTCTATAACACGAGAAAATTAATACATTAAAAACCTGGGGGATTTTCTTTCTAGCCCTTAACCTCCTTTCTGTGAAAGAGTTTATATGAAGCAATTATCAAGCACTTAGTTTCTTTATCTTCAAATTATCAGAGGATGGTTTAAACTGATCATTCTTTCAAAGTAACAGTGGACAATTCAAACTTACCACCTTAGTGGAGGGTCTACTTTCTTCCAACATCACAGTAAAAGTGTGACTGCTTTTTGCTTCACGATCTAGTCCTTGCTTGGTAAAAATGTCCCCTTCCTATACGTCAACAAAACAATATGTTAACAGCCTTGTCCCCTTCCTATACGTCAACAAAACAATATGTTAACAGCCTTGTCCCCTTCCTATATGTCAACAGAACAATATGTTAACAGCCTTGTCCCCTTCCTATATGTCAACAGAACATTATGTTAACAGCCTTGTACCCCTTCCTATATGTACAACAGAACAATATGTTAACAG
>NW_013680565.1:3659-5932 GCF_000517525.1 Limulus polyphemus
GTATATCTTGTTAATTAATCATAATATACTAACGTCAAGAATTTCTTGTTATTATGTCATAATATACTAATGTCAAGAATATCTTGATATGTAATAATATAATAACGTGAAGAATATCTTGTTGTTATATCAATATACTAACGTCAAGAATATATTGTTTTTATATCAATATAATAACGTCAAGAATATCTTGTTATTATTAACAGTTTACTGTATACCGGTTATGTTGCAAGTCATTGTTAATTATTTATAATGATGCCTTGAACGTTTCATATTTAAATGTATTAATCAACAAGTTTCCATATTTGTTAAAAAAAATTCTACACATAGTACAGCTAGTAGTCACCAGGGTGATGTCGAAGAACTTTTTCGAGTCGGTGTTGACGATACTGTAAACAGTTTGGCTGTTGGCCCTCAGCTGTCGTGTTTGAAGTTCCACGCGGCCCACTAGAGCTCCGGGGGTATTTTCTGGTACTGAGAACCTGTAATGAAGCTGGTTGAATCTCGGGTCTCTCTCCGCAGCCTCGTTCACATAGATTTTCAGCAACGCCTGGGATAAACACAGCGACATTAGGCCTAGCTATCTCATAGATAATCGTTATTTTAACAAATTCTTGATTCGGTTCGAAGTATTTCGTTGATTGTCATTAACTCATAATCAAAGGAAATTAACTCAAAAGATAATAAAAAAACAAGAACTCTGTAAATAATGCAGATGGGTTTGTACACCGGTGTATGAACGGTATATATATCGACGTTTTCGGCCGTAATCCCAATTTAGGATATTTATGTGAAAGAGTGTTGAAGTTAATCAACGACGACTTTGTTCAAATCAGTTTCTTTGAGTAAATCCACCCTGGGAAAGATGAAACTGTCGACCATTTTTAGCTTTTTACACGTCATGGGCCCTTACAATAAAATTTGGATTTTATTATTAGCTTGTTGTTTGTAATAATATTACTACTTGGTGATAATTTTCCACACTTTAACTTGTTTCACCTTGTTAGTTTCCTTTCGCCATGAACGTCAAGATTACTCAAACTATATAAACCTAACCCTTCATTCATTCCCTTTCCACTCCTAATTAAAAACAAAAAGCTTGAAGATCAAGAAACTATCAGTAGAATAAATACTTTAATCCTAATGATAACATAATTCAGTTTAAATTAATTAGTGACGTAAAGTAGTATCTGTACAAACTTACGGTTCCTTTCCACAAACCGTCGAATGCCTCCAGTGTGATTGAGTATTCCTGGGCTTCTGATATGTCCAACTGTCGAGTAACGTTTATAGTCCCAAGAATAGGGTCGATGTCAAACGGTACTATAAGGTTGATAAAGATGTCAGTTGTAGAATAATTAAAGTGTATACCAACCGATTAAACGTTCTATTTCTACATAAAAACGTATAACAATTGGTTAACACAAAGATATTCAATGGGATATCTGGTTTTTAACGTTATAAGTCACTGGGTGAAGGAGAAATACAATGAGATCTGTTAAGAGTTGGTAACAGATTTGTTGCCCCCTAGTGGCTCAAAGATAAGTTTGCAGGTGACGACGTTAAAAATCGGCTTTTGATACCTCAGATAGTCCATTTTGTAGCTTTCAACTTGGCAACAACCAAACCAAAAACAGTTCTATTCTGGCTGAGCAGAGTAATACAATGATATTACAATGTTGGTTACAGTTATGCTCTGGTGGAGTAATACAATGATATTACAATGTTGGTTACAGTTATGATCTGGTGGAGTAATACAATGATATTACAATGTTGGTTACACTTATGATCTGGTGGAGTAATACAATGATATTACAATGTTGGTTACAGTTATGATATGGTGGAGTAATACAATGATATTACAATGTTGGTTACGGTTATGATCTGGTGGAGTAATACAATGATATTACAATGTTGGTTACAGTTATGATCTGGTGGAGGAATACAATGATATTACAATGTTGGTTACAGTTATGATCTGGTGGAGTAATACAATGATATTACAATGTTGGTTACAGTTATGATCTGGTGGAGTAATACAATGGTATTACAATGTTGGTTACAGTTATGATCTGTTGAATGCTTGGGAAACAGGGATGTAAAGTTTGATTGTTTATTGACTTGTTTTTTCTGTTCAATATAGAGACAGGGATGTTAGGTTTCATTGTTTATTGACTTGTTTTTACTGTTCAATATAGAGACAGGGATGTAAAGTTTGATTGTTTATTGACTTGTTTTTACTGTTCAATATAGAGACAGGGATGTTAGGTTTC
>NW_013680566.1:0-495 GCF_000517525.1 Limulus polyphemus
CACCATATCTATTGTCAATGACTCATTTTGATCAGTCCTGAGCTCATCAAGTTGATTTGGACAGTAGTCTTTTTGTTACACCATTTTTTTACAACAATTGTCGTGGTATGAATGCCTTTTCCAAGCTGACAAAGCACAATTATGAAGGTACATTTTATAAGGCTTAGCAACCTACATCAAGCAGCAACTAAGTACAACGGTCATAACTAAAAGAGATAAGTGTTTGCTTCACTTCTTTATTTGCTGTTCTATGTTTTATAAAAATTTGTTTAAGAACTTATTTAAAAATAGCAATAATCTATATACATATATAATGTATAATAATTGAAATGTGACTGTATTTTACAAAATATTAGTCTACTAAAACACAGCCAAGACAAGTTACTTTGTAAAGACTAAAGGTCAGTTTTATATTACTGGATACGGTAACATAGTGCACGTGTGCCACATCATTCTAACTTCTGTACTATTAGCCAGGCACATATCAAAAAATTT
>NW_013680566.1:1495-2860 GCF_000517525.1 Limulus polyphemus
GCTGCTGCACGTGACCACATATTACAAATTTTAATAAATTAGCTCTTGCTGCTGCAGTGACCACATATCACAAATTTAATAAATTAGCTCTTGCTGCTAATCTTTTAAGCTGCCGAACATGATTTATAGTTATATTCCTAAATATTTTATATGTACCCAACTGTAATGAAACAACGGTTCCATTGCTGTAAAAAGTATTTAAACGGTTTGCAGAAATTCTCATTATGAATGAATTTATATTCTTTAGTACTCATTACTCAAAGAAATTAACAGATATAATTATGTTTTTCTTAAGGAAATGTTTTTTAATTCAAACTGTTCAGTTACTTGTGGTGTTCAATAAAACAACTTGCTCGAACAACCATGAATTTGTTTGTGCATAAGTCAGTAATAAACCAGTGCACTGATGCATCTGGTTTTCATGCATCTTAATAAGATTATTACCCAGAGGTACAGGAATGTATAATACACAGCATATGGTATAAATTTCTGAAACTTATTACACTAAAAGTGAGTAAAAATGATGATAAACAAATAAAAAGAATACAATATGCTATCATTCATTATGTAAACATATGATATTCTCATCCAAATCGTAATTATTTGATGCTGTTATAAAATTAGAAAACACTATTCATCAGTTTTTTTTTATATTTTAATATTTCCTTACTGGAATAAGGTGACAACTTTCACTCGACCCTTTGTGAAGTACACCAAATTGTTTTTAGCTAGTATAGGAGAAAGGTTTTAATGTTTAAAATTACAAATTTTAGTTATTATGATATACTTTTTTCATTAAATTAAGGAAAAGGTAAACAAAGTTATTGTTGAAAAACTTCAGGAAGGGATGTGATTCTGGGGACCATCCTCCTATAACTCCGACGAGAAGTGCTTCAAGATCTGAACTTGATGGAGATGCATGGAGGCTTTATGATTACATCGCAAGACATTTTATTGCCACAGTAGGTAATTTTTCTAGATAAACTTTGTAGTAATTTTACAAACTAAAATCATGCTGTAACACAGGCTTTTACCAAAATTGTGTTGTAACACGGGCTTTTACTAAAATCATGCTGTAATACAGGCTTTTACCAAAATTGTGTTGTAACACAGGCTTTTACCAAAATTGTGCTGTAATACAGGCTTTTACTAAAATTGTGTTGTAACACAGGCTTTTACTAAAATTGTGTTGTAATCGGCTTTTACTAAACTTGGGTTGTAAAATAGGCTTTTACTAAAATTGGGTTGTAAAACAGGCTTTTACTAAAATTGTGCTGTAACAGGCTTTTACTAAAATTGTGTTGTAACAGGCTTTTACTAAATTTGTGTTGTAACACAGGCTTTTACTAAATTTGTGTTGTAACA
>NW_013680566.1:3860-7011 GCF_000517525.1 Limulus polyphemus
AGTAAAATTGTGTTGTAACACAGGGTTTTAGTAAAATTGTGTTGTAACAGGCTTTTACTAAATTTGTGTTGTAACAGGCTTTTACTAAAATTGTGTTGTAACAGGCTTTTACTAAAATTGTGTTGTAACACAGGCTTTTACTAAAATTGTGTTGTAACACAGGCTTTTACTAAAATTGTGTTGTAACACAGGCTTTTACTAAAATTGTGTTGTAACACAGGCTTTTACTAAATTTGTGTTGTAACACAGGCTTTTACTAAATTTGTGTTGTAACACAGGCTTTTACTAAATTTGTGTTGTAACAAAGGCTTTTACTAAAATTGTGTTGTAACACAGACTTTTACTAAAAGTGTGTTATAACACAGGCTTTCACTAAAATTGTGTTGTAACAGGCTTTTACTAAATTTATGTTGTAACACAGGCTTTTACTAAATTTATGTTGTAACACAGGCTTTTATTAAAATTGTGTTGTAACAGTTTATGTTTTAGTATTTTTTCTTATGTGATGATGTGGGCAGATAGTTTCATTTACTTGCATCCTAATTTGATGTATATTTTCAAATTAATGTTTTTGTAATAAATGCTGTATATTTCTATATATATTTAACGTATGTTTACTTGTTTACTGAAAAATAATATATGTTGGTAATGACCATCATATCTGATATTTTACTAATTTTGCCCTAATGTTTTGATTTGATTTTATTAGGTTAGCCCCGATCTGAAATTCTTGCAAACTACAGTAACTTTTAGTTTAGGTGAGGAAACCTTCACCTCCACAGGAAAAGCTCTCATAGATCCCGGATTCACTCGAGTGATGACATGGCAAGGCATTGGACTTGATGAAACACTACCTCCTCTAAAGAAAGGAGATGTTTGTGAAGTAATGGAAGTAAGTTTGAAAATGTATAAAAACCACCAATTATGTGGTAACTTACAAGTATTTAGGGATAGAAGAGTTATTTTACAAGGGTTGATAAGACAAAGGCCTCTGATTTCTTTGTACTATAATTTGAAGAAAACAGGACAAAAGAACACAAGTTTAAGATCTGAAAAAAAACAGGCTACACCCAGTTTTATTCTTCAAAAGGAGTGACCGAGTTATCTTTAGCAGAAGTGGAGGCTGGCATTTTACAAGAGTTTAAAAGGGAATCAATAATTTCTTTAAAAAAAAAGGTTTAAAATTTTAACTTTTTCTGAAGAGTGGGTGTGCAGGGATAGCCTTGAAGAACCAAATGGTTCCTTACCACTTATATTTTATGTTAATACAGTATATTCACTAGAAAATAACCCTCATCTGTTCTTAAAAAACTTTGATACGTAATTAAATATTTTAATCCATATGTACCTTCTCTGTTGCTGCAAAAATGACATTTTTTGTGATAAAACTTTACATTTCACAAAATTATAATATGTAAACTCGGTGCATGAGCTTAAGATAGAATTTTCAGTATATTTTAATTTTCACTTGGTCATTCTATTGACCCTCCTCAGAAATTTTCCAATAAATCAATACCTTAGACAAGGAGGCCTGAATTGTACACAGTATTCCAAGTGTATTGATAAGTATAAAAAGATAATTACATTAAGAAATTTCTTTTTAAGTGGCCGTTAAATAATGTGTTCAACAGGTAGATATAGTTTACTTAATAGACATCTTCATTTTTTCTTATATTGTTGGATGATAGTTGAGGCTGTAGACAGAGATTGGTTAGAAAAGTATTGTAGAATCATAAACATTTCATTAACAAATCAGTAATTATTCCTACTTGAACTGAGCTACAAAACGGGTTAGAAATTGTAAATTTATTTCTGCTTTTGTACCCCCACAAAACCTAATGAGTTACACCACCATTCTCAGTTTACCCCTGAAGAAGAAAGGTCCACATTTCAAAAGTACCCAGGTTATTTGTCTGACATCATGAATGATACACATAAAGAATGTTCTTTACATTTTCTGTTTGAAAACTTCTCATCCTTTCTCTTAACAACATTATTTGTACAAAGGATGGCCTTCAGAAATTGATATATGCAGTCCATCTGGCCTCAGTATGATTTTTATTAAAGATATTTTCACATTTTAGTTAAAACATTTTTCAAATTATCTGATAGAGTATTAGATGTGTGTGTAATATTATAAAACAAATATCTAAAATTTAGGTGAAACTTGTTGAAAGACAAACTAATCCACCAGATTACCTCACTGAAGCTGAATTGATCACTTTGATGGAACAACACGGCATAGGAACAGATGCTTCTATTCCAGTCCATATCAACAATATTTGCCAGAGAAACTATGTAACCGTCGGAAGTGGCAGAAAATTGATTCCTACTCCTCTTGGAATTGTTCTTGTTCATGGCTATCAAAAGGTGATATTGATATTTATTTTCAGTGTGATATGAAAACAAAAGAATGTCTCAATTTATGACTGCATATAATAGTTTCAAATATATCGCCTCTTAGTAACTAGAATGTGGATTTATCATTTCATCTTGTCACTAACTTTAACTCTTCATGCACAAATACACAGACAGCTGTAGGTTTTTATTCAGACTTACCTTCCTTAGTCACACCCCACAAGGGCTCATTGGTAAGTCTGAAGTCTTATAATGCTAAAACTGGGTTTCAGTGCCCATGATGGACACAGCACAGATAGCCCACTGTGTAGCCTTATGCTTAACAACAACAGAAACAAACAAATCCTCAGTCACTACAGAATTAATCTAATCACAGTGCAAGGCATAAAGAATAAGCATGGTGCACATCAGTTAAATAGAAGGTTTATAAGTCAACTTTGTACACAAGCATTGTAATATCAGCTGCACATTAAATATAAGACAAAACTTTCAGATAATATCAGATTTATAAATATATTATTACATTTGTTTAATAGGTATACAGCTTACATTTAAGGTACGTTAATCATCCGAGTGGAATGTACTTATACACTATGTTACCAGAAATATTGAGACGGATCACCTTTAGAGAGGAGGGATGTTGTGTTGAGTGAATGTACTTATACACTATGTTACCAGAAATATTGAGACGGATCACCTTTAGAGAGGAGGGATGTTGTGTTGAGTGAATGTACTTATACACTATGTTACCAGAAATATTGAGACGGATCACCTTTAGAGAGGAGGGATGTTG
>NW_013680567.1:0-5007 GCF_000517525.1 Limulus polyphemus
ACACCTAGGTGTAACTCTAGTTATTGAATTTATAATCACCTTACTCATCTTTAGCCTTACTTGGTACAACTACTCCATGAACACCTAGGTGTAACTCTAGTTATTGAATTTATAATCACCTTACTCATCTTTAGCCTTACTTGGAACAACTACTCCATGAACACCTAGGTGTAACTCTAGTTATTGAATTTATAATCACCTTACTCATCTTTAGCCTTACTTGGTACAACTACTCCTTGAACTCCTAGGTGTAACTCTAGTTACCGAACATGTAAACACCATACTCATCTGTAGCGTTATCTAGTACAAGAACTCCAGGAATACCTAGGTGTAACTCTAGTTACCGAATTTATAACCACCATACTCATCTTTAGCCTTACTTGGCACAACTACTCCATGAACACCTAGGTGTAACCATAGTTACCAAATTTTTAACCACCATACTCATCTTTAGCGTTATTAGTTAAAACTACTCCACGAACACCTAGGTGTAACTCTAGTTATTGAATTTATAACCACATTACTCATCTTTAGCCTTACTTGGTACAACTACTCCATGAACACCTAGGTGTAACTCTAGTTACAGAATTTATAACCACCATTCTCGTCTTTAGCCTTACTTGGTACAACTATTCCATGAACACTTAGGTGTCACTCTAGTTACCGAATTTATAACCACCATACTCATCTTTAGCCTTACTTGGTACAACTGCTCCATGAACACCTAGGTGTAAATCTAGTTACAAAATTTATAACCACCATTCTTATCTTTAGCCTTTCTTGGTACAACTGCTCCATGAATAGTTAAATGTCACTCTAATTACCGAATTTATAACCACCAAATTCATCTTTAGCCTTACTTGGTACAACTGCTCCATGAACACCTAGGTGTGACTCTAGTAACAGAATTTATAACAACCATACACATCTTTAGCGTTACTTGGTACAACTACTCCATAAACACCTAAGTGTAACTCTAGTTACCGAATTTGTAACCACCATACTCATCTTTAGCGTTATTTGGTACAACAACTCCACGAACACCTAGGCTTAGCTCTAGTTACCAAATTTATAACCACCATACTCATCTTTAACCTTTCTTGGTACAACTACTCCATCAACACCTGTGTGTAACTCTAGTTTCCAAATTTATAAAACCATACTCATCTTTAGCCTTTCTTGGAACAACTACTCCATGAACACCTAGGTATAACTCTAGTTACTGAATTATAACCCCATACTCATCTTTAACATCATTTCGTACAACAACTCCATGAACACTTAGGTTTAATTCTAGTTTCCGAATTTATAACCACCATATTCATCTTTAGCCTTACTTGGTACAACACTCTCTGAACACCTAGATGTATCTCTAGTTACCGAATTTATAACCACCATACTCATCTTTAGCCTTACTTGGTACAACTACTCCATGACAACCTAGGTGTAACTCTAGATTCCAAGTTTATAACCACCATACTCATCTTTAGTCTTACTTGGTACAACTATTCCATGAACACTTAGGTGTCACTCTAGTTACCGAATTTATAACCACCATATTCATCTTTAGCCTTACTTGGTACAACACTCTATGAACACCTAGATGTATCTCTAGTTACCGAATTTATAACCACCATACTCATCTTTAGCGTTATTCGGTACAACAACTCCACGAATACCTAGGAGCAACTCTAGTTACCGAATTTATAACCACCATACTCATCTTTAGCGTTATTTGGTACGACTACTCCATGAACACCTAGGTGTGACTCTAGTTACGAATTTATAACGACCCTACAAATCTTTAGCCTTACTTGTTACAACTACTCCATAAACACCTAGGTGTAACTCTAGTTACCGAATTTGCAACCACCATACTAATCTTTAGCGTTATTCGGTACAACAACTCCACGAATACCTATGTGCAACTCTAGTTACCTAATTTATAACCATACTCATCGTTAACCTTACTTGGTAAAGAACTCCACGAACACCTAGATGTAACTCTACTTACCGAACTTATAACCACCATACTCATCTTTAGCATTACTTGGTACAACTACTCCATGAACACCTAGGTGTAACTCTTGTTACAGAATTTATAACCACCAAACTCATCTTTAGCCTTACTTGGTACAACTACTCCACGAACACTTAGGTTTAACTCTAGTTACCGAATTTCTAACCCCCATAGTCATCTTTAACCTTACTTGGTAAACAACTCCACGAACACCTAAGTGTAACTCTAGTTACCGAACTTATAACCACAATACTCATCTTTAGCATTACTTGATACAACTACTCCATGAACACCAAGGAGTAACTCTTGTTACAGAATTTATAACCACCAAACTCATCTTTAGCCTTACTTGGTACAACTACTCCACGAACACTTAGGTTTAACTCTAGTTACCAAATTTCTAACCCCCGTAGTCATGTTTGGCGTTATTTGGTACAACAACTCCACGAACACCTCGGTGTAATTCTAGTTAACGATTTTGTAACCACCATACTCATCTGTAGCGTTATTTGGTACAAGAACTCCACGAATACGTGGGTGTAACTCTAGTTACCGAATTTATAACCACAATACTCATCTTTAGCCTTACTTCGCACAACTACTCCATGAACACCTAGGTGTAACTATAGTTACCGAATTTATAACCACGATACTCATCATTTGCCTTACTTGGTACAACTACTCCATGAACACTTAGGTAACACTCTAGTTACCGAATTTATAACCACTATACTCATCTTTAGTCTTACATGGTACAACTACTCTTTGAACACATAGGTGTAACTCTAGTTACTGAATATGTAACTCCACACTCATCGTTAGCGTTATTTGGTACAACAACTCAACGAACACCTAGGTGTAACTCTAGTTACCGAACTTATAACCACCATACTCATCTATAGCATTACTTGGTACAACTACTCCATGAACACATAGGTGTAACTCTTGTTACAGAATTTGTAACCACCATACTCATCTGTAGCGTTATTTGGTACAACTACTCCATAAACACCTAGGTGTAACTCTAGTTACCGAATTTGAAACCACCATACTCATCTTTAGCGTTATTTGGTACAACAACTCCACGAATATCTAGGTGCAACTTTAGTTACCTAATTTATAACCATACTCATCGTTAACCTTACTTGTTACAACAACTCCACGAACACCTAGGTGTAACTCTAGTTACCGAAATTATAACAACCATACTCATATTTTGCCTTACTGTGTACAACTACTCCATGAACACCTAGTTGTAACTCTAGTTTCCGAGTTTATAACCACCATACTCATCTTTAGCCTTACTTGGTACAACTACTCCATGAAAACATAGGTGTCACTCTAGTTACCGAATTTATAACCACCATTCTCATCTTTAGTCTTACTTGGTACATTTACTCTTTGAACACGTAGGTGTAACTCTAGTTACTGAATGTGAAACCCCATACTCATCGTTAGCGTTATTTGGTACAACAACTCCACTAACACCTATGTGTAACTCTAGTTATTAATTTATAACCACCTTACTCATATTTAGCGTTACTTGGTACAACTACTCCATGAACACCTAGGTGTAACTCTATACAGAATTTATAACCACCCTTCTCATCTTTAGCCTTACTTGGTAAATCTACTCCATGAACACTTAGGTGTCACTCTAGTTACCGAATTTATGACCACCATAGTCATTTTTAGCGTTATTTGGTACAACAACTCCACGAACACCTCGCTGTAATTCTAGTTAACGAATTTGTAACCACCATACTCATCTTTAGCGTTATTTGGTACAACTACTCCACGAACACTTAGGTTTAACTCCAGTTACCGAATTTCTAACCCCCATAGCCATCTTTAGCGTTATTTGGTACAACATCGTCCCAACACCTAGGTGTAATTCTAGTTAAGGAATTTGTAACCACCATACTCATCTTTAGCCTTACTTGGTATAACTGCTCCATGAACACCTAGGTGTAACTCTAGTTTCTGAATTTATAACCAACCTATTCATCTTTAGTCTTACTTGGTACAACTACTCTTTGAACACGTACGTGTAACTCTAGTTACTGAATGTGAAACCCCATACTCATCGTTAGCCATATTTAGTACAACAACTCCACGAACACCTAGGTGTAACTCTAGTTATTGAATTTATAACCACCTTACTTATCTTTAGCCTTACTTGGTACAACTACTCCATGAACACATAGGTGTAACTCTAATTATAGAATTTATAACCACCATACTCATCTTTAGCGTTATTTGGTACAACAACTCCACAAACACCTATTTGTAACTATAGTTACCAAATTTATAACCACCATACTCATCTTTTGCCTGACTTTGAACAACTACTCCATCAACACTTATAAAGATGAGTATGGTGGTTATAAAATCGGTAACTAGAGTGACACCGTCTCACTTGGTACCACTACTACATGAACACTTAGGTGTCACTCTAGTTTCCGAATTTTTAACCACCAAATTCATCTTTAGCCTTACTTGGTAAAATAACTCCACGAACACCTAGGTTTAACTATAGTTACTGAAAGTGTAACCCTATACTCATCTTTAGCGTCATTTGGTAAAACAACTCCATAAACACCTAGGTGTAACTCTAGTTACCGAATTTATAACCACCATACTCATCTTTAGCCTTACTTGGTACAACTGCTCCATGAACTCCTAGGTGTAACTCTAGTTACTGAATGTGAAACCCCATACTCATCGTTAGCGTTATTTGGTACAACAACTCCACAACACCTATGTGTAACTCTAGTTATTGAATTTATAATCACCTTACTCATCTTTAGCCTTACTTGGAACAACTACTCCATGAACACCTAGGTGTAACTTTAGTTACCGAATTTGTAAACACCATACTCATTTGCAGCGTTATTTGGTACAAGAACTCCACGAATACCTAGGTGTAACTCTAGTTACCAAATTTATAACCACCATACTCATCTTTAGCCTTACTTGGTACAACT
>NW_013680568.1:0-5006 GCF_000517525.1 Limulus polyphemus
TCACATTGGCTGAATCTTCTTCTAATGATTCCCAGTCCAAATCTTTCGTAATTGGTCCACTAAGTTCTTTACTACATGATTGTCTTGACGTTTCGTACACATTAGTTAGTTCATTGGATATTGTTTCTTCCTGTTTCAAAAATATGAATACAGGTGTGTTTTTTATCTATAGAAACTGACAATTCAATATAAAGGAAATTAGATGTACCAACTTTTGTAATTGTTTTAACAAAACATTACAGTTCGTATATATTAAACCCTAGTTAAGTTTATTTAGATAAAAATGCTGTAATTTCATCAATGTTTCTATTTAGTGGTATAAATATCTGTCTTCACAACTCTGGTTCACACTCTAATTGCACACCCTAAGATGCCAAGATTTCTTCTAAACAATGAAGTAACGCTATACTTGTTACCAAAAGCATCCTAAATCTGTTTGTCCGTTATCTAACTACTCCTAGGTCACTGGACCAATCCCAACCAAACTTTGTGGGATTACAGTATGGAAAAAGGTGTGGGGTTAGCAACCCTCTCCGCCCCTCCGTTATTGGTGTCATTGAGCGTTTATTAAATTTGACGTAAGTTAACGTTAATTATATTCATAGATGACGCCACGTCCTTACACACAAATAAAAATTAAATCAAAATGTAGGACTGCGATAAAAACAGCAAATCCATACCTGTCATAATTTACATTTAAATGAACAAAACAAGCCACAAAAAAGTAAATTAAAGACACTGTAGATATTAAAAGGATCCCCAGGGTACAGGCTATAATGTGGAATATAAAAGGTGCTCTGGGTTTTGGAGGTGACTGCGGCAGTAAGTCGACATTGTGGTGGGGATACACCATTTATCAGTTTTAGCCTCCGTTCGCCAGTCTCACATATAGAAATTCATAAAAGAAATAAAATAAAAATCAACAAAATAAATAAATGTTAGGAGAGCAAGATGTGGGTGCTCAAGCCCACAACGTCCCACAGTTATATCACCCTTTACTGTCTGCTCTAAAAAGTAAAAAAAAAAAACTAAATAAGGTACTACCACTTGGGAGTAAGTAAGATAAACTTATCTCCTAGGTTGGAATTCTATCCCCATTATAGTAGTAAAGCACCAATATAACTTAATTAGAAATACAGTAGATAAATTATACTAGTATAGAGTTATAAAAGTCCAACCAAGATACCTAAACTAATTACTATAATTCCCAACCACCACCCATTAAGTTCACTATAACTAATAATTTTCGGACTTTACACGAGCCTTTATACGCGATAACGTGTTCATCCGCAGAAAAGTAGTGTCGAGCTGTTTGAAAGACGTTATTAAAAACTAAAAGTACTTATAGGAAACTTTCAGTAAAAACTCCTTAATTTTTACTTCTTCATATTTATTTAATACCTTTTTATACTTATCACAAAATATTTTGATAATTATATTTAAAGTTTCTCTACTAAGTCCATTTAATATTAATTTTTGCATCAATATTTAAACAGTAATAATGAAATATTGTAATTTATTACACATTTTACAATATCTGAATAATTGTGAAGTTATAATACTTATAACAAAAGAATATGGCACATTACTATTAAAAGAGGGTAAGCCCTATATTGGAAAAGAAAAATGTTTTCTTTTATCAAAAATATTTAGATTGATATCATTATAAATTTTTTTAATTTCTCGATCTAAATAACGTGTCTCTATGTCCGAAATTGAAGTATTTCCAGTTTATAATTCTACCGGAAAAACAGTGTTAATAAAATTATATTTCTCAGGATTATTTACTCTAATTAATTTATATACGTATCTATAAGTTAAAGTAAAAATTTCCGGGTTCATAAAATTTTCAATAAACCTATTCTGTTCCAATGGGAGCTAACTATTCTATTTGTATAGCAAATTTATATCTTTATTTTTATTAGAATGGGTTTATTGAAAATTTTATAAACCCGGAAGTTTTTACTTTAACTTATAGATACGTATATGAATTAAAGATATAAAAGATGTGTTAAGTTTCTGTATTTATAATATATTTTTTTCAATAACCAGGTACTTAAACAAGTAATAGAAAGTTAAGTGTCATTGCCTTAACTAATAGACATGTAAAAATTGTGTCAACTATAATTTATCCTAGCGAGCTGATGATAGTAATTATAAGATGTAATAGCAAACGATATCTCACATTTTCTGCTCTAAACACTTCTCATTCTGCAAAATAAATAATTTAGTTTATATATATATATATATGTATATTATTGTCCTGTCTAAAATAACCCCAGTTCGCTTTAATAAAAACTGACACTAGTAAATAAGTCAGGTTTGTTCAGTTGATATGGTGCGAATTTGCTATGTAATTTAGAATACTATTAGTAAACTTTTTAATGAAATTCCTCTAACCTGATTTGACCCTCGTGGTAATTCGCGGTATATAAGCAGCCCAATCAGTAGAATACCACCAGTAACACTTCCCATTATCAGAAACAAAACTGGAACACTTTCTATGATTTCATCGTTGTAAAATAACCTGAAAAAAATATCGAGAGTTTATTTGTTAATGAAAAATTAAATTGGTTTTTGAATTCAATTAATACTACATTGATGACGTTGAACAGCATTAGATTCCATAGTAGCACAGCAGTAAGTCTGAACAGTTATAACGTTAGAAACTGGGTTCAATGCAACTGGTTGGTACAGTACAGATTGCCCATTGTGTAGCTTTGCACTTAATTACAAACAATGGAACAAACAAAATTAGCAATAGTTAAAACTCATAGGTAAATAATAGCTTCAACTCCCTATGTGATATAATATTTGTGTCTTCAGAATAGCTTCCTCTAGTTTGGTAACTAAAATATAATTCAGCAACTTTCAACAGCTAACATTTAATATTTCCAAATTCCATGAATTTAATAGTAGAACAATGTATGACATATAAACCTAAAAATGTATTATACACACTTGAAAGTATTTTATTTTTGTTAGGAAATATTCCATGAAAAAAAATACTAAAACCTAGGAACTTTATTTATTCATAACCATGATTTTAAACTTTCTTGTGGTGCTTTCTAAAGTCTTTAACTTAACTAATGTAAATATTTTATTCTAAATAATTAAAAATTATTTCAAACTCTGATGTACAAGATACACTGGGTTATATATGGTGATAAAATGTTGACTCTTCACCCAAGATATTCTAAACACTTGTGACCAACACAATGAAAAAACACCAATAAATCAAACAATCGAGTTCTTCGAGGATTTATTGAACAAAAATAGAATAAAGTATGAAAAAGTTGAAACCGATTTGTCAATAAACATCAAGTAAGCTTACCCATCAGAAGCAGGTTGGAGATTAGTAGGATTCAAAAAGAATGTCTGTACACTATTCATAAAAAGAGGAGTTAAAGCAAAACCTGAAGACACTATCCCTGTCACGAGGCCTTTGTTATTGAGAAACCACTGTGAAAAGATTTGGTAATTTATTTCGTGACGTATCTTTTTAAATACACAAAATAAATGTTATACCATTTATAAGTTTGGAAGTATATTATATGAACTATACAGGGTGTAGTCGTTAGTTACAAAGTTCGGTATTTGTATCATCAATCACAACCAATATACCATAGATGAACACAAATTATACTAACGATTAGAAGAAAAGAAAAATAAAGCATGTCCTCCCGTTAGTGATACAAGAAGAATAACAAATAGACATTTGTAGAAGTACAGTTGAATTAAAAGACCAAGTAAGGTTTCGACAGAATGAAAGACTTCGATCATTATGGATTAAAAAGGTAGTTTAGATTTGGGACGTTGATATTTATATATCAATACATATAATTACAATGTTAACTCTGACGCAGCGTAACATCACAGCGAGAACAGTTTTCCATATTTATCTATATACTGAAACTTGAGTCGTTTTTTTTTTCTCAAATGTGCAATGAGTTTTTTTTTTTAGTTGTTGAAATAAAATAGTTACATGACACTTTTAATCCATTGGAAAGTAAAAACTATAGATTTAAGACAAACATTTTTTTCGTCAATATATTTCTATAATGAGATCTTTTCAAACCAATTGTACTCACCTCTATAGCTGTGACTAGGGGGTGACCATAGCAACAGACATAACCTAAGATATCAACCACTCCGTAAGTGATTATGGTAGCTACCAGGCTGTGTTGTATACTCCAGTACGTCACTGCTATGCCAAAACTAAGAGATTAAAATGTTTTTTTTATAACATGAATAAATGTGCCGTAATCTCCTGAACGTGAGCAATGAATGTTACAAACACGTTACATTCACATTAACATAAAATATATTAGTCGTTGAAATCTCGACAGAAGATAATAACTGAAAAGGCAACATTACGATATCTACTGTTCCATTATATCACCTTCATCTTTGCTCTACCAATGCAGTACCATTATTTTAGATTTCCTTCTAAAACATCATCACTGTTGTTTTTTTTATCTATACAGTACAGTCATCTTTCTTCTCCACTTATAGCATCGACATCTTTAATCTTGCTATTCAGTACCAACATCTTTGTTCTCCGCTTACAACATCGACATTTTTGATCTTGCTATTCAGTACCAACATCTTTGACTTAGAAACCATTTCTACTTCATCCAGATCACTAGTTCCAGTGGCTGTGACTATTATAGAATAATTCTACACAGTACGAGCTTAAATAGTAACTTTTGGATCTATATAAGACACGAAATATGTAATTCACTCAATATTTTTTAAACATTTTATACTATTGTAACTTGTTCAATCGTTGAATATGTTGTTTTAGATTATTTGATACGAACCATATTTACTTGAGTATTACCTGAACAGAGGACCGACGTTTAGCTATTTTTAAACAGAAAGGATCAAATGAAGGTCTCGTGTTCGAAATATTTCTTGCGCTCAGTCTCAGCTTGACGATGTGCAGCTTCTCTTTTTAGTTGGCTGTAAAGGCGTATTCCCCTTTCTTGTGGAGTATCACTGTG
>NW_013680569.1:0-1608 GCF_000517525.1 Limulus polyphemus
CTATTCGTATACTAGTGTCATGAATGTCTTCATGGAGTCTTTATAAACCTATTCGTATACTAGTGTCATGAAGGTCTTCATGGAGTCTTCTTTATAAACCTATTCGTATACTAGTGCCATGAAGGTCTTCATGGAGTCTTTATAAACCTATTCGTATACTAGTGTCATGAAGGTCTTCATGGAGTCTTCTTTATAAACCTATTCGTATACTAGTGTCATGAAGGTCTTCATGGAGTCTTTATAAACCTATTCGTATACTAGTGTCATGAAGGTCTTCATGGAGACTTTATAAACCTATTCGTATACTAGTGTCATGAAGGTCTTCATGGAGTCTTTATAAACCTATTCGTATACTAGTGTCATGAAGGTCTTCATAGAGTCTTTATAAACCTATTCGTATACTAGTGTCATTATGAAGGTCTTCATGGAGTCTTCTTTATAAAACTATTCGTATACTAGTGTCATGAAGGTCTTCATGGAGTCTTTATAAACCTATTCGTATACTAGTGTCATGAAGGTCTTCATGGAGACTTTATAAACCTATTCGTATACTAGTGTCATGAAGGTCTTCATGGAGTCTTTATAAACCTATTCGTATACTAGTGTTATTACGACAGTGTATGAAACAAATGATGGTTGGCGTTAACCACTTGCTTTTTCTCTAGTCTATCACTTCAAAACTAGGAACGGCTAGCGCAAATAGCCCTCGAAAAGATTTGTGCGAAATTCAAACACATTTGTTCGTTTCTTTGTAGTGAAGCACAAAGCTACACAATGGGCTATCTGTGCTGTGCCCATTACAGGTATCGAATCTAGGTCTTTAGCGTTATAAATCCACAGAGTTACCGCTGTGCCACTGGAGAGCAATTCAAACAAAGAGGGTTATCTTAGCTTTGAGTTAATGTTACGTGTTTATAGGATTTGTTTGTTTGGAATTAAGCTACACAATGGGCTACCTGTGCTCTGCCCACCACGGGTATCGAAACCCAGTTTCTAGTGTTGTAAATCCGCAGATATACCGCTGTGCCACTGGGGGGGCCGTGTTGATAGGAAAAGTTGTTTCAAGTTCACGGTATATATTAATGTAAAAATTTTGAACAAAGCTTTAATCATTTGCTATTAAACTCTCAGAGATTAGGTATTGTTTTGTTTTGAACTTCGAGGAAAGTTTCTCGAAGGCTATTCGCGCTAGCCTCCCTAATTTATTAGTGATAAGCTAGAGGGAAGGCTAGTCAACACCACCCACCGCCAACTCTTGAGCTACTCTTTATTAATGAATAGTGAAATTAACAGTCATATAATTCCCCAATTTGGGCAATTGTCATAAACTGTATTTTGGCGGGAAAAAAAATGTCAGTGCTTCGATCGAGATTGTTCCCAACTTGTTAAAGCAATTGTTTGTTGTAGAATTTTCGCGCAAAGCTACACAGAGTGTACACAGCCGTGAACTGATAGGTAAGAGGGAAGGTAGCTACTCAGAACACCCACCGCCAACTTTGGGCTTTTTTTATTTACTTGACAGACACTCGTGTAGCATGAGACGCGAACCATAAATCCGCGGTTTCACATTTCTGGCACACTAGTCTCTAGGTGGTTCCTGGACCTGTC
>NW_013680569.1:2573-5968 GCF_000517525.1 Limulus polyphemus
GGCAGCTAGACAACACCACCCACTATCCTAGAAAGAAGGCAGCTAGACAACAACACCCACTATCCTAGAGGGGAGGCAACTGGACAACACCACCCACTTGGACTAATCTTTCCCAAGGAAAAATGAGATTAACCATCACAATATAACGCCACCAGCGCCCCAACCACCAGGCCGTGGGAATAATTCTATAAAATAATGACACAAGGAACGAAAATTTCTGTCATACTCACGAAAAGGAATAGTCCTGTCAAAGTGACAGACATTTACGGTGAGTGAAAAATAATTTCATAAAGATAACAAATAAAAGGTGATTCTAAAGAAGTGGCCGTAAGAGGTAACTCCGTCAAGTTAAGAAGGGATGAATTCCGTGTGAACGCATGAATCAGTTCATCACTATCAAATACGGTGTGAATTAAATCTAGTTATACCATTAGTTAAAGGTCCATTTAACACTAAAATACAAACCATATAATCCGAACACTTTCGAAGTATGGAAAGGTGATGAAGAAAGGTCCATATTTCGAAAATGCTCGGATTACAGAGTTTTGTATTGTTATACTATTAGTTGTTTACGTAATAAAAATTGGGGGTTAAGAAAACACGAAATTTCTAACGAAACTTAATAATTGTGTAATCTACCCCTGATACATAACGAAGAACATCCCCGTGAGACGATGAAGTGTTATACCATGTAGTCGTAACGCTAAAGAAACGTCTGTTAGTCATACAAACACCGCACGATTTCTTCAGACAACAGACTGGGAGCGGGAGAGAAACATGGCGCCACGAAGGACAATGTCGCGACATTAGGTGTACCACGTGTCAAAAGATCAGAGAGTTTATTCAATCAAACTTTTCACGTGTTTTCATCGACAGACTGGCCACTTCTTCGAGAAGCCTTCCCATTAGTCTTTGTTAGTTGTTTGTCAGCCAAAATAAAAGACACGAGCCTCAGATCGGCGACAGTAGCCATGAATTGTTAGCTGTTGTATATATCTCCATGATGGACCCCTCATCACAGACACTTATTGTTTCGCTTGATTTCCCTCACAATGTGGCCCGTGGGCGTCAGTTTTAAATACCTCTCTCCCTCTTGTTCGTTGCCTGTGAGGAGGGAGAACATAAAAAGTCACCCCTAAACTTTGGAGTTGGGCACCCGCCCCAAAACCTTTACAGACAGTAGCATAAACTGTCTTAGAGCCAGAGCACGTGGTTAGCCAATCTCTTTCCTTTACTAAGACAGACGGACAAACAGTCTTCTAATTTGGTGTATTGTGAGTTGTTTGGTAGAAGTAGCTAGTAGTGTGGTGTTATTTATTTTTTATAAGATAAACAGCTACCTCCATTAAGATACATCTGCCAGTTTACTGTGTTACTAAATATTTCCCAGGAAGTTCTCTCCGGTCATTTATATACATGTTTCTATCCACTACTACAAAAACAAGGTTATCTATACACTATACATACTATACACGTTAGTAGCTAAATGTATTATATACATTAGCAGGTATATACTAAATATAATATTTACAATATACTATATATATATATATATACATTAGCAGGTATATACTAAATATAATATTTAGAATTTACAGATTGTTTAAATTAACTGAAACCTCTTGGCAAGTGGATGGTCTAAGCCACACGGGAGAAACAGTCAACACATTCCATCACACCCCCCCCCCCCCGAAGTTGTAAGTAATGATTTACGGTTTACACAAGTTCACCATATGATATTAAAACTGACTTTGACCTTGAGATAGTTACTCGTCCTCCCACCCAAAGTGTACGATAAATAAGAGAAGAAAAAAAGCATATGATGAGGAGCTGTGTCATTGTGATAGAATGTAGTTAAAATACTCCAGTCCACATTCAGTGTAGTTAAAACACTCCAGTCCACATTCAGTGTAGTTAAAATACTCCAGTCCACATTCAGTGTAGTTAAAACACTCCAGTCCACATTCAGTGTAGTTAAAATACTCCAGTCCACATTCAGTGTAGTTAAAATACTCCAGTCCACATTCTGTCACGTTTCGTTTTCAAGTCATTGCCAACTTTATTCTTTTTGTTGTATATATCGAGTCTCAAATTTCGGTTTTAGTGACAAGAGGCAAAAAATGTGCCAATTTTATTCGTATATGATTAATCATAGGATCTTGTGACAAAATAAAAGATACAAAACAAGCCACAATAAATCTGTAACCTTAGTTACGAGTTGATGAAACAGACTTGAATGGGAGTTGCATGGAATTCGGAAACTCAAATCTTAAACTAATTTCTTGCTTGTAAAATAATTCATATTCAGTTCACACGTTTATACACTGTCTTCGCCAGTTATCTATTTATTTATTTAACTGTCTACATGTCAGTTGGTAAGAAAATGTTCTTTGAAGTTAATCACTTTGATAACTATTGCATGACATCTGAGCTGTCCTGTACAGTTATCATTATTTTGTATAGAAAAACCAAAATGCTTGTCTCAGGCTACTGTTTACCAACGAATAGCGGGATGATCGTAACATTTCCCATGACTGAAAAGATGAGCATGTTCGGTGACGAGATTCGAACTCGTGACCCGCAGACCAAAAAGAAACTATCAGAAGAAATATACAACCCTCACCTGGTTGTTATATTAGCCACAAATGAACAATCTGAAACAGACCTTAAACCAACTAAACATTCGTTAAGGGTCGTTTAATGTCCATCGTTTTGTTTAAATGTAATTACAGGAATTGAAGATATGAAAAGACTACCTTTTCTTAACAATACACGAAAGTTCTGTTTACCAAGGAAATTAATTAAAGCACAGTTTCAGCCACATAATTCATTCAAATATCTGATTGTATACTTTACATGAACTTTATTTTATAACACCACCCATTGATCTTGTCAGCAGGTGTGTGTGTGTATATATTGATTGTATACTTTACATGAACTTTATTTTATAACACCATCCATTGATCTTGTCAGCAGGTATGTGTGTGTGTGTATATATTGATTGTATACTTTACATGAACTTTATTTTATAACACCATCCATTGATCTTGTCAACAGGTGTGTGTGTATATTGATTGTATACTTTACATGAACTTTATTTTATAACACCATCCATTGATCTTGTCAACAGGTGTGTGTGTGCGCGTATATATATTGATTGTATACTTTACATGAACTTTATTTTATAACACCATCCATTGATCTTGTCAACAGGTGTGTGTGTATATATTGATTGTATACTTTACATGAACTTTATTTTATAACACCATCCATTGATCTTGTCAGCAGGTGTGTGTGTATATATTGATTGTATACTTTACATGAACTTTATTTTATAACACCACCCATTGATCTTGTCAGCAGGTGTGTGTGTATATATATTGATTGTATACTTT
>NW_013680570.1:0-5001 GCF_000517525.1 Limulus polyphemus
ATGAGTGCTATATAACATTGGAATGTCGTCTTAAGGCCGCTAGTGGTGTCATATTCAGGAGAAGTGGATCAGAACATGAATGCTATATAACATTGGAATGTCGTCTTAAGGCCGCTAGTGATGTCATATTCAGGAGAAGTGGATTAGAACGTTCTTCTAGTGGAAGAAGAAGAAGGTGTCGAGCGAATGGACTATTCAGCACACTCAGTGGATTTGATTCTGGTTGAAAACACGTGCGAGAGGCTCAAGAAAAATGCCTGATAGCACGTGATCCACGTCCAAACAGTCTGTTGGACTGGAAGCAACTCTTATGTAAGAGTGTGTCATATTAGCGTATCACATGATTGATCCACGTCCAAACAGTCTGTTGGACTGGAAGCAACTCTTATGTAAGAGTGTGTCATATTACTGTATCACATGATTGATCCACGTCCAAACAGTCTGTTGGACTGGAAGCAACTCTTATGTAAGAGTGTGTCATATTAATATATCACATGATTGATCCACGTCCAAACAGTCTGTTGGACTGGAAGCAACTCTTATGTAAGAGTGTATCATATTACTGTATCACATGATTGATTCACTCATTTTAAGCACTCTATATGGATGCAAGACCGTTGGTGACCATAGGTGATCATACACATCATTAACAAACGTTTTCTGATTATTTACTGGACTGCAAACTATGTAGTAGCAAATGAACATTTGCGATCATGGACTATAGTACTAGACATTTGCATATTAAATTATATGGCTGGTTGCATAAAAATATGCGATACCATTGGTATTATTTAATAACAGTAATTGTGAATTGTCACAAAGAGAAAATAGAACATTCTGGTTATCCCTTAATGGTTTTGAGCAGTGTATTATCCAAATAAAATTTAGTACATTTTTTTTTCTTTGAAGGAGAGTAGGGTGTGGTCTTGCAGTTAACATGTCGGGCTACGGATCGGAATGGTCAAGATTCAAACTGTATTTACACCACTTAATACGTAATTAATGCACTTTCAGCTGTGGTGGCTTTGTAACTGCGAAAATGTATTTCGTTTTTGGGTTAAGAGTAGCTGCGTAGGTGGCGGATGCACCTGACTGGTTGCCATCTCTCTCTGGTCAACAGTTTTAAAGTAGGGATGGATATACCTGAACCTTGGGGTCTCTGACCTGGCCGTTTAGTCCAGGTGTCGCTGAAGGCGCCTTTTAAATTGAAAATATTTCAAGCCTTGTTTGTTTGATGATAAGATCAAGGCTACGCAATGGGCTGTCTTTGCTGTGCCCACTGCAGATATAGAAGCAACATTTTTTTATAATGATAAGTTTTTCAGGCTTACCATTGAGTCACATTTGGAGCCAAAAATATTGTTGAAGCATTATTGACTATATACACGTTGGCTACACCAACATTGTTTAATCATTACTGGAAAGCTTTATTTACTTGGATACCACAATTATTGTTAAATCACTATTGAGTGCATTTAAAAAAAATTATTAAAAATACTCTGTTTTGTTCATTAACTCTCCAGGACACTATAAATGCCGAGAGGTGTGGCCTAGCGTTACTTCAGAACGTGTTTTTAATCTGTATTTGGACGCATCTCTTCTCGTTGTACCACTACTCATGATGATATTAATGTATTCCCTGGTCATCCACACCCTGTGCGCCAATCTGCAGGGAGGAAAAGAAGGTAAGATTTGGATATCTGCGAAGACTTTCTGAATGTAGCGTAGTTTACGTTTAGGTGCTAATTATAAAACTGTTTAAACGTTTGTTGCTCAAAAGTTGACGGAACAATATAATTTGATAATAAAGTCTTTGCGGCTTCTTCAGGACTACTACATGAAATTATATTATCAATACGTGTACATTCCTCCAGTATGCACTACAAATTCTTAAAGACACAATACACTTCTTAAATTATTGTTAGTACCCCTGAAGTGTCCGTGAAGTTAAATCGTTGCCATTAGGCTTAACTCAGGCAACAATGTATTACTGTTATCTTCACCTTTTATAAGGACAATGTTGCCCGTCTCCACTTACAGAGCCTTACGTTACAATAACATCAAATTAAAAACGTACTGTAACCGAGAGTAGCTCGTTACTTGGCAGTCAAAGATTACTATATTTCAAGACAATGCCCTCATCTTAAATTAAAACTACTCTCGTTACTTGGAAGTCAAAGATAACTATATTTCAAGACAGTGCCCCATCTTAAATTAAAACTACTCTCGTTACTTGGCAGTCAAAGATAACTATATTTCAAGACAGTGCCCCCATCTTCAATTAAAACTAGTAGTCCAGTATTTTATTTAATAGTCTTGAATACTTTTTTTTATAGTTAGGGTCACACTCACTTCTTCTTTGTCGTCGTAATTTAATTTATAATTCTGTATTTATTTGTTCATTTAATGAACTGGTAGCTTAGCTTTGAAGCGTCTTTAAGATAGATTTATAATATACGTTTTATCGATAATATATATATATATATCCCATTGTGTTTATGTATTTAATATAGTGACTTTAAATATAAAAGGACTGTTTGTTTGTTTGTTTGAAGTTAAGCACAAAGCTACACAATGGTGCTCTGCCCACCACGGGTCATCGAAACTCGGATTCGAGCGTTATAAGATCGCAGACATATCGCTGTGCCACTTGGGGGTTAAAAGGACTGTACCATATAGCGAGTTCAGAGTTTTTTGTGAATAAAAAAAAATACGTTTTTCTTTCCATAAAGTAACCATGATTAATTTTGTATTTTATTTTCAATGGTACTTTTTTCTCCTCTTTTTTTTTACGCTGCGATTTAGCTTCTGTTTAAAATTGAATGAATGGAGTTTGCTTCCTCGTGTTATTGAAAGGTCACACTGCTTTTTTTTTCTTTAGAGCTTCCTCTTCGTTTCCTGTCAAACCGAAATCAAGATCCAGCAAACAATGGCCATGAAGAATGCGCAAAACAAGTTATCGTTCAGACGTCGGGTGACAAAAACTACGACAATTTTCCCGTAGCTTCGTGTTCTCGGATGACTGTTCATCGCCACCTGGTGGTGAGGGAACGTTACTCAAAAGGTCGAGTAGCTAAAAAACGCATCATTCGAATGCTCTTCGTCGTCGTCTTAAACTTTTTCATCTGTTGGACACCCTTGTTTGTTATCAATACTTGGACCCTCTACGACCCTGGCGCCATCTATCGGAAGCTTCCTCCAAGCCTAATTTCTGCCATTCATCTTCTGGCTTATCTTTCCTCCTGCTGCAATCCCATCACCTACTGCTTCATGCATGTCAAATATAGACAAGCTTTCATGTCGGTCTTCAGCTGCAGGCGGCGACATCGGTGGAGGTCTTACAGATGGAGTAACAAGTCTGCCACTTTGAACAGCTACAGCGCCCGGCCGCTCTCCGCCCAGAGTAGTAAGTGAAGTTAAACCTGTATGACACAGATATTATTTTATGTTTTGTGGACTCTAATGTCGACTGTAACACAAACTGCAAGTGATAATGAGCATTGTAAAGATCGATTCCTTAACAGGAAAAGGAAAAATGGAAATAGTTAAAGATAAGGAGTAAATATAATTCGATAACAAACACGTGCACGAGGTGTTCGTAGACAGAGAATATTGTAGACTTTGTGAATTCAATAGATACATACGTAAGAGATATCGAAAAATGCTTAAATCCCGAAGCAGGCGAGTACTTAATGATACGAAATTATTTACATATATTCAACGTTCAGATGATTTGATTAAGATTTACGAAGGGTACGTGTTACTGCTCGAGCGTTTATGTCACCTTTAAATATATGTAAGTAACTTGTTAGCTGCGCACTGTCACTCTGTACTCGTAATACAACCCAGGAAGTAAAAACAAACAAACATACATTCCAAAAACTGCATCCTTTTTTTTTGGGGGGGGCAGGTATGAAAATGTATGTCAACTTTTTATTAGTTCGCAAAGGTTTAATACTACAAACACAAGTGTAAGCAGGAAACGGTAATATGTCCACCAGTATAAAGAACGTGAGACCCTGCTAAATTATATTTTTTGAGTCAATGTAAGCACCAGTACAACGATCGTGAGACACTACTAAATATTGTCTTGTGAGTCATTGTAAGCACCAGTACAACGATCGTGAGACACTACTAAATATTATCTTGTTAGTCAACGTAAACACCAGTACAACGATCGTGAGACACTACTAAATATTGTCTTGTGAGTCAATGTAAACACCAGTACGACAATCGTGAGACACTACTAAATATTATCTTGTGAATCAATATAAGCACCGGTAAAAACGTGAGACATTACTAAATCTTATCTTCTGAATCATTGTAAGCACCGGTGAAAAAAAAATGTGACACCAGTAAAACGTATCTTGTGAGTCAATGTAAACATCAGTACAACGATCGTGAGACACTATTAAATATTATTTTGTGAGTTAAGGTAAGCTCCAGTACGACAATCGTGAGACGCAACTAAATATTGTCTTGTGAGTCATTGTAAGCACCAGTACAACGATCGTGAGACACTACTAAATATTATCTCGTGAGTCAATGTAAACACCAGTACAACAATCGTGAGACACTATTCAATATTATCTTGTGAGTCAATGTAAACACCAGTACGACAATCGTGAGACACTACTAAGTATTATCTTGTGAGTCAATGTAAATTAAATTGACTCCAAAGATAAGATTTAGTAGAGTATCACGTATTTACTGATGCTTACATTGACTCACAAGGTAATATTGAATAGTGTTTCACGATTGTCGTACTGGTGGGTATCTGCTAAACACGGTATGTATTCTAATAACTTTTATCTAAAGAGAAAGTATATTCAACTAGTAATACCTTATAAACCTTTTCTAACGAGTCAGTATAAGCACCTATAAATCACGATAAACTAATGATTTTTATCTAGCGAGTCAGTATAAGCATCCATAAAACACGACACACAAATCATTCTTACCTAGCGTGTCAGTATAAGCACCCATAAAACACGATAAACT
>NW_013680571.1:0-1653 GCF_000517525.1 Limulus polyphemus
TTATTATACTTATTATTATTATTATTATACTTATTATTATTATTATTATAACTTAAGCTACTATTATAAGTTATTATCATTTGACCCCAGTGTACGTGGTTTTGCTAAACGTTTACTCTGTAGTTATGATTTTAAATTAGCTAAAATTTTGACTTCTTTACAAGAAATCTTATAGTATGATATTTCAGCTAAAACGTTTGAATTTGATTTATTTTGCCTTCCCTTCTTATACCTATCAATATTATTTAGGTTGTACTTATTGTAATCAGGATTTGACTCATATCAAACATAACAAATAGTTTATTATTGATAATCAGTAAATCCGAGATTTTAAAATATATTTTGTCTGTTAATGACAGCATATTACTTTCTTCCTTTGCCTCTCTCGGTTTGTTCGTTCCCTTTCGCATCTCCTGGTATTCTCTTTTTACTGCGTGCGTTTCTGGCAGTTATTTAGATTTAAAAATAATTATTTCTGAAGAAATAATTACTAATCTAGGGTGATCGAAGATTAAACAATCCTCCTTCACCCCGCGCGTGGCCTAGGAATATGGGTTTAACTTGAGAAAACAGGAAATTAATGCAGACAAGGTATATAAGTTTAAAAAGGTAAACGTGAGAGTAACGGTAACCAATAAAAAGTGAAGAGCAAAGTAAACTAAACGGCCGATGTCGGGGATCTAAAAATCCTATGCCGAGAATTTAATGTGGGAGAAACGGAAGTACCCCGAGAAAACCAACTTTCACTGGTGACGACCAATCCCTTACCAGTGTCCTGTTAGCGAGAAGAAGAAAGTAAGAAAGGCAAAGTCAAGTCCGGTGCTGGGGGTTGATTAGCTTTTGAATGAGTTGTGGAGTCTTCTGATGTTCACCATGGTTTAATTGTGGAACAGGTTCGGGTTCCAGGAAGGTGGAAAAGGCGTGGAGTTATTGGTGTCGTTGGTGAGTGGGCGGAAGGCACATAAAAGTTTGTTGTCGTGTAGGTAGAGATTGGAGGAGGTGTCAATTACTAAGGCGTTCGGTGAGATTGACGACAATGTTGTCGAAAGTGGCTTGGGGATGAGAGGAGGGTTGTTGGTTTTTTTGACAGGCGCTGTTGGTAACTGTGAAGACTTGCGGCTGGGTCTGAGTGCCTTTTTTCCTCCTAGGAGTGGTGGTTTGGGTTGACATGTCTTGTAATTCAGGAGTGGGTGAAGCTTGTGTAGCTTGGTCTATTGTAATAGAATGGGCGGTAGAGTACTGGTTGGCGGTGGTTTTCTTTTGGGTGTTGAGAAACGTGAGCTTGGGGGGTTAGGAAAGGTGTGGAGTGGGTGAGGCTTACGGTAAGGTTTTTCTGCCTTAAAGTGATGATAATCAAGGTAGCAGCCATGGGTGAGGATGGAATCTGCTGTTGACTTGGAAGTTGTGACAACTTTCATGAACGTGGAGGGTGAACCTGTTTTCTTTGACTGGATACGGTGGACTGCGTGGATCGTAGAGTTGGTTGTAATTTCAAGGGCTCGATGTGTTTCCTCTGGCATAAAGGATAAATGGACGTTCCTGAGAAATATTGTGTGGAGACTGGCATTGTCGGTTTTTGGGGGTTGGCTAAGTGGACGGTAGGGTTTAGGTAAGACCGAAGGGTGGCGGAAGGGTAGGCGGCGGGATAGAAGT
>NW_013680571.1:2548-5893 GCF_000517525.1 Limulus polyphemus
TTCTTCTGGCATAAAATATAAATGAACGTTCTGGAGAAATATTGTGTGGAGACTGGCATTGCTTTTGGGGGGTTGGCAAGTGACGGGAGGGTTTGAAGACCAAGGGTGGCGAAGGTAGCGGCGGATGAAGTTAGCCGTGTCCCGCGGCGAGAAGTCGAGGTAGTCCGTCGATGATTAACGGCGGCGTAGGGTATGAGACAGACTGCATACTGGCATGTATCAGGGCCGATAGATAGCGAGAGAATATCGTGATCTATCAATGAATCTCTTTTTACTCGTTGAACACCTGTCTTTTATATTCCTTTCTCAAACCCACATCGAACAGGTCCGTTTTTCAAACCTTGCACTTCTGATCCGTATATCGGATTATAACGTTTCACAATCATAGGGAGTTTTGTGGTCTGAACTTGGAAAGGCTCCCGCTCACTCCACTCATTATCTAATGACTTAGAGAACTGTATTCTCCTAAATTTTAGAGACTGGCCAAAGAGTTGGCCGCTTTCCCACCTCTCTCACCCCCCCCCCAGTGGCACAGCCGCATGTCTGCGGACTGGCACCGTTAGTAACAGGGTTTCGATACCCGTGGGGGGGGGGGGCAGAGAACAGATAGCCCATTGTGTAGCTTTGTGCTTAACCTCTCAACCTAGATTCACGACAGTAATCTTTCCATGAGAAATTAAACAGAATTACATAGTATTTTTCAAATATCTGATCGCATACTTGTTTTTTTTTCACCTTAATAAAGGAAATAAAAAATACTGATTCAGAGGATTGGCTCAATCTCCTTTCTTTTGTTGCATTAACGCTCACCCGTGTTATGCTTACATACCTTAAATTTTCAATACTTAGCGTTTTCTTCTCTTTTCTTTTACGCTATTAGGAAATTGTAAAGAATAATTATTTAAGATAATTGATCCGAATCTGTATACTAGAAGATTAAGCTACTTCATGATTTTCTTACCTACTGAAATGTATGTATGTAACGAAATAAATCTGAAATATTATCTAGCCTATATCTTATAAATGGAACATTATACAAAGTATATATAAAAAATACAGATATTGTATAACAGCGTGGAAATAATTAAATTCACAAATATTACAATACTTACGTTTCTAATACATTTTGCATGCGAGTCTTAATTAATAAATTTTGTATTGACGTCATTTTGGAACTAAATTGTTTAGCTGGCCTTACAACGGCTTAGGATTGATATTTTTGGCACCCAAAATATGGCTCTACATGTTTTAAAAACAGTAAATATAATAATAAGTAGAGATGAGTGCATAATTTGTGTATATTAGTTAGAATTGAATTTAAAAAAAAACATTTTTGAAACTTTGACGCAAATATTCCAATACTAGATTAGACATTCTCACGTTTCCTCTTCGGTCGGTTTGTTTGGGCATGATATCAACCGTGTCGTAAAATAGTTTTATGTTGTGACACAATTAAGATAATTAGGATAAAACTGCAGGAGTGCCACACTAGATTTCAGTGGGACGGGTACGGTTGTTATTGTAGGTCCAGGGGAGGTTAGGTTCTTAGAAAGACAATATGTAGAAGTTAGCCTATTAAGAGAGCAATTACTTTCATTAATTCCTATGTTATTAAATAATCATTGAAATAGTTCAAAATACTCACTTATGTTTGTGCATTCTCACCCCCAAATAACAAGCAGTATTATGCACGGGTTGAGATAACTTTCGCTGAGAGGTTTAATCAATAAACTTACATAGCTACCTAAGATCTTACTTACATTTTCACCACATAAGCTGTGTGCTGGAACGAACTTTTCTGTGACACGCTGTCCAACTAAAAAGCTCCCCAGTGGCACAGTGGTATGTTTACGGACTTACAATGCTAGAAACCGAGTTTCAATACCCGTGGTGAGCAGAGCAGAGATAGCCCTTTGTGTAGCTTTGTGCTTAACTAATGAGTTAAGTTTAAACATGTAACTTTCACACCTAAACAAGATATTTGTCTATTTATTTAATCGCCCCTCTGTTGTTTCTATGTTACTCTAATATAGCTATATAAATATATGTTCGATATATTGATCGACCCTCTCATTGTAGTATTTTCTTATCTCATTTCTCTACTAAGGTTCTTAGTACCATTTATAAACAATTATTACGACAACGTTTCATAATTCAGTGGTTTATTTTTTAAGATAATGGCTGCATAATTACGAAAGCTACATGGTGTTAAGGAATGATGTTTGGTAGTGGTTAAGCTTTAACTCCCTTGGCTTCATCTGAGAAAGAGAATAATTGACCTCTGGAGAAGGAAGGATAATACATTAGGGAACATCCGGTCTCCTTGGATGGAAGTTCCTGGTAAAACAAAGAGAACTAGAACTTAGGGTTAACGTTTCAAGAAAAGATCAACTCATTTTCATTGTTTTCAGTTTGTTTTCTCTCACATGCCAGATTTCAGTGCAATGAAACGTTTCTTCAAGTATAACTTTTGTTCGAAATGTTATTAAAATGCAAGTTTTCTAGTTAAACATTTTTTAAAAGAAAATAAACGTTGTCTTTTCACATTGAACGTATTTAGATAAAGATAAGAAGATCCAAAAACATGGATTAACTTGAAGGAGGAAAAAAGAATCCTTACCATCTGAAAGACTTTATTAGAACTAACACTAGTTTCAGATATGTCTTTTATCATCATGAAAATTAATCCAATAATGTGTATAGCTAATTAAATATGCTGTTTCTATGTTCTTTCTTAAATAAAATAGCATGGTTTTATCATTTGGGTATTTTTGCTGTTAGCAGTATTGTCAGACGCAATTTTATTTTTGGTTTTAAACCTCCATAAGAAGGAGTTAAACCGGTCGTATTATCATTTGGATGATAAAATAACTACGGATTATATAATATATATATTCTATCAAAGACCCGTGAAATATTATTGCCACAGTACTTCTTTAAATACAGGATTACTAGAATAATACAAAAGAAATCTAATCGCAGACACTGAAATCTATAAGTCCACTTCTCTTAGGTCTAACATTAATCAAGCCTTTATTAAATACGGCCTATATACGATAAGATAAGTTAATAAATTAACACTAATTTGTGTACGTTTTTTGCTTCAGTTTAGTTGTAGCAAGACTTTACTGTATCTAATACTATCAATAAATACAATTATAATGTTATTCTTCGACCTAAAGCGAGACCTTTTGACAAACTTTGATAAGCTTTTAATATATTGTTCTACAAAATATCTACTAAAGTATATTTACATCCGTTTTTTGTTTATCTATATATATATAAAAGAGGAAGTTTGTTTATTTTTTTATTTTGTTCGCTATAGGAAACCAAACGGTTGAACTT
>NW_013680572.1:0-1501 GCF_000517525.1 Limulus polyphemus
AATCAATAATATTTCTTCCTCTCTGGTGGAATCGTTCCTTTGTTTGTAGTTAAACACAAAGCTGCATAAAGGACTATCTGTGCTCTGGCCAGCACGGGTATCGAAATCCGGTTTCTAGCGTTGTATTTCCGCAGAGTCTGGAGGAAATTTTCCTTCATTTATCACTAAATCAGATACCGAACAGTTGTAGCTGTAGAACCAGTGTTGATCAACATGTTCCAAGGATTCCCTTCTACGAATCCATTATCTCGTGGGATGGTTTCTATAAATAATGAACATCTCATCTCATTTGGAACAAATGGAGTTTTCGTAGCCCAACTTTTCCCCTAAGCCCAGATAATTCCTATTTACCGATGTCTGATTTGCTCTAGGAATCGTCATTACGGTGTTGTCTCCTTGGTGATGGTTATGTTCCCAAATTTATATCATTTCTCTTTTACTTACATCCTTTGGGAGAAGTTTTTATTTTCTACTAGCTTTTGTCAACATGTCCTTTTACGATACAGTCAAAACACCTATTGTCTTGTGGTTTCCGTCTTCCGTTCTGTGTAAATAATTGTTTAATTAATCCTTTCAGTCCTTCTAGAATACCATCAGAGGGAGTTGATGTTTCCACACTGCTTGAGCTGATTATCCTATAGCTTCTGTATGGTGTCTTTAGTTCTTTATCTGTGGTATTTAAGGACTTCAAGTTCTCTCGCCAACTGTGAAGTTTCCTTGAAAAGATGTTCATATACTTTGCTTTAATCTAATTTGGATATTCGCATATATTACGGCATCTATGAACTGTTGATGGATTAATGAATCTATCATTTCATGTAGAGCATCCTTATGAGACATCTGGAAACAACTTTTCACAAGGTCTGCTAAATTATCGTCATTACTCATTATTATACTCCTAAACTGTTTTTTTATTCCGAGATGTAGGAGGCAAATTAAAAGCGAGGAAGGGGAAGACAAGTTTTATTTGACCGAGCGGAGAGGGAGAGAATATTCGCCACAGGCGCACACATTATCGCATTATCCTACCTTCCCTGAGAGTGATTGATGCATTTTTACAGAGACAGATTGTATAATGTATCCCCCCTCTGCTCCCTACGTCACTGATATTTAGTATTTACCGGTTATGTGCATAATTTTCTACAGGCTTTTTCTGTGACAAAAAGTAATAATCGCTTCTCATAAGAACGTATATTGTAAAATACCTTCTACGAAAAAGTATTTAAGAAATTCACATACATTTATCTTAAAATAAAATGTTGATAAAAGCGATACCACAAAGTATGTTGCACAAGTGGCAATCAATTCTTTAACGTGGATGGTAGGATGCTGTAGACTGCCTATCCTCCATTTGATGAGCAGCTCAAAACTAGTAACGGCAGCACGTAGCCTAAGTAGCTTTGCCATATAATACTGTTATGTCTCCGTTCGTTAGTTAATTTTCCGTATAATTTCTTTCCGAAGAAACTTTAGCGATACAAGTGCTTTCTTAAATAAAACT
>NW_013680572.1:2128-5623 GCF_000517525.1 Limulus polyphemus
AACTGTCAATTACACACATTGTTGCCGTCAGTTCTTAGCGGCTTATATATACAAGACTACCGCATATCTAGTAACCTCTCGAGACTTCAGGAAGCTTCGAGAATATGACGTGTTACTAGCGTCACGTGACCTCCGCTGTCGTAACAATACAAATAGGATAACAGAATAAAAGCAGAATAAAAATAACATTAATTAACTGCTAAATAATTATTAATACTTACGCAAACGGTTGTTAACCAGTAAGAAAACTAGTAAGAAATATTTTCTCCAAAAAAAGTACTTTATTGAATATCTCAGAAATATTTGAGTGATGTTGTTTTCAGATTCCTTTTAAAAGTGGTTTTTACTGTGAAATCTGAAGTTTTATAACATTTTATATAATTTGTAATTCACATAAAAATCCATTTATTTAGATTGTTAGTCTGAATTTAGAAAAAAAAACCTCAATTGAAATATTTTTTTCATTTCATGTGATTTAATATTTCAAATATTTATATTTATTTGCCTATTTTGGGTGATAAACATGTGATTATATTTTAAATACAGACAAAACAAATGGCTAGTGAGTCGACTTAAAAGGAAGGAACTGATAACATACCCCCATCATGTCAAAAAATAAACTAACTGTGAAATGAACTTGGAGTTTATTCCATTCAAAATATAAGAGTAAACAGTACAAGTATTTCGTACAAGGATAAGTCAAAAAATGTTGTATAACCTCCGGATGGCTTTAATGGTGAGAACAAAAAGTAAAACTGAGTCCAATACCATTGTTACTGTTAAAAACAAAGAAATAGGCTATTGAATATATACTAAACAACAACTGTACACAAAAATAGAATGCATACATTCCACCACTGTTATTTTGCGAACGCTTTTTATAAGCTGGCGAAAAATGATTATAATTAATTCTACTCTTCATAAGAAATTAGTAATAACATATACATTTGTAATAATTAGCATAATAAGCCTAATGATGATGTTTTATGAGAAGCATAATTATTTATTTCACTACTGGTTGACAATTATTGTTGCCACACTTTAATTTTATATAAAAAATTTCATGTATGTGAGGAAGCCTTAGTTATAAGTTGCTTTCCTCATATGTATATGCTGACCAGTCAAAAAATCATTGGTATTATAAAATCATTGGGTTTAAAAGGTGCTGAGCATATTTTTGTGTTGTCTGTAATTTGACAATTTCTTCCTGTATCTCTTCTGACTTTATGAATCCACAAACTCCGTATTGTTTTATCCTTCACAAACTTGTGCCACATTATGTTCCCACCAGTCATTTTGTTTTGTTACGCATCAGTACCATCGACCATTTTAACGTTAAGTTGAAAATGATATTTATGAGAATTTATTTGTTTCGTGTTATCGTATATATTAGCGAAACATTTCACGTTAATTACAAACTAATAATAATTTTGCACTGTTCTTGTCTTAACACTACATATAGAACACGCCATCGGAAGGCCGCATCTGTTTATAGTAACGCCTTGACCCATGTAATTCTTACTGTTATCGCTAGGATCGCTATCCAATTGTATACATCCAATTATTAAAGACAAATATACAGTTACGTTAAAAAATAGCATGATGCAAACTTTTAGTTGTTTTTGAGTGGATTTAAGCTGATTTATAAAAATAGCCTAACGACGCTTGGAATAGCCACGATTTCTTGCTTTACTGGGATTATCTGCGGACTTACAACGCAATAATCCGGGTTTCGATACCAGTGGTTGGCAGAGCACAGATAGCCCATTGTGTAGCTTTGTGCTTAATTACAAACAATTATTGGGATTATAGTATATTTTATTAACAAGCGAAACACAAATTAAGTCGGGAAGCTTGCCTACAAAAAGACATAACAGTGTACTGACATAACATGAATTAATTTTTCATCAAATATTGCTGAAGTCAGCGATCGAAATTCTAAATAGACCTTTGTAGGAAATTAACGAAATTCGTAAACAGTATCTTCACTATGATACGAAGCCGTACAAATATTACAGTCTCGTAATTACATTCATGTAACCTATCAGATTAATTTGTCGTTATATCCTGATCCATTCACTCCCTATATCCGAGGAGTGAACGTGCTTGTTCCACGTTTAAAAAATAAATCCCAATGAAGGGAGTTACTTATTTCCTAAACCTCGTTATCTCTTTTACGAAGAAATATATTTCTATTTAAGGATTTAAAATCCCGGCTCCAAGACCCATAAATAAATGTACTGCTGTCCACAAAGCATAAATGTGTAGATAGTAACACTTGACGGTCAATCCCACTATTAATGGTGGATGGTGTTGAATTGCCGTCTTTCACTTCAAAATTAGGGTTGACTAGCGCAGATAACACTCGAGTAGCTTTGCGCGAAACAAACTAACCACCCCTTTTTGTAGATTTCTATGGCATTTTACGCTCGAGTTTGAACCATAAAGAGCATCCATTTAACGAAAATGTTTGTCACCCGACTGTTATATTAATTTGACCTTCGAAATAGTGTATTGTTGTTAACTTATTATTAACCTAGCTACAACAGTTTTCATGACTTAGTCCTCAGTTAGATTCTTGCCACAGTAGGCTTAAAACTATCCATCTCACTAAAATATCACTTGTCCAGTAATATATAAAGTACAGCCATTTTAGTGATTTGTTAGGATTACATATAGTAAAAATGTATTTTATACATCTATTTCAAAATTAATTATCTCTTTCATTTTTTTAACATCAAACTTTACAGTCAATATTGAAAACATTGTAAATTCACTTTCAACTGAGTGGTCCGGAGCAGTAGCTGATAAATGTATTAGGTAATCATAATTCAATTATACAACGTTTAAACAGAATCCTTACTCAAAGTTATAGCGTTTAATTTAGCAAAGTCTTCATTGACATGACATCATTTGATAACATACGTCACAGTATTCTAATAAATTGTTAGTATATGAAAATACCATTGTTAAAAATATTCTAGTTTAAAAATAGAAAACCACAAATCTGCTATATTTCAACTAATTTACCATATGTGTTAAGCCCAAACAAAGCAGGCATACGTTTAATTTTGAAAACTTTGGCTGGCTAAACTTCAAGACGTCATCAGTCTCACTGACGTCACTATTAACTGCTTCTTTAACTGGTACATAACTTAGGATGTTACTGGTGTCAAACAATTGTTTTAAATTTTTTTTTTCTTTGTAGCAGATAGATGAAAATGTTCTTGTCTCTATAACTGTAGACAAGCAAAGTACTTATTAAGAAACCGTAGAAAAAGAAAACTATTTAAACACGTGACAATCGCAAAAAATTATTTAAATAGCTTGGATGTAAAAGCACGTAATATTAGTGCCATCTTACAATAAAAATTACTCTGATTATTTTATACTTGTATAACCACTAGTCTTGTAACTGAAACAGAAGAAACATTACGTGTCTCTAAAAGTACATAGGTTGTGATAACATGTGAGTCAAAAGTAACAAATTCGAAG
>NW_013680573.1:0-1323 GCF_000517525.1 Limulus polyphemus
GGTGCTCGACTCGCAATCTGAGATCGCAGGTTCCGAATCCCCCGTCACACCGAACATGCTCGCCCTTTCAGCCGTGGGGGCATTATACGGTCAATCCCACTATTCGTTGGTAAAAGAGTATCCCAAGAGTTGGCGGTAGGTGGTGATGACTAGCTGCCTTCCCTCTAGTCTTACACTGCTAAATTAGGGACGGCTAGCGTGTAGCTTTGCTCGAAATTCAAAAACAAACTAACATCCTAGCAGAAGAAAATATATTTTTTATGATAGATGCGCCATCTATTGTCAGATACAAAAAGCACTAAAACTTATTTTTAGTGAAGCATGGCTTAATATTTTTATATATGCAAAAAGTATTCTGGTGATTGAATTGAATGTTTTAATTCTATTTTTAGATTACTAGGGAGGCCAGTGAAGATGGACTGGTTCCTCCTGGACGGTACAAGTACCCCGGAGCGATGGACCCACGTTAAGGGCACTTTTGCAGCACCCACGCTTTCCACCTCCACTCCCAACTCACTGTGTGTGTGCACACAATCGGACAACCCTGACATGGGCCATCGACGATTAATAGGGAGGACACTATACGGATCCTAGGCCATGAAGTATAGTACCACGCATGCCCACACAGCTGTCAGGCTCGGCCCCACTGAATAAATGAAGTGAAGGAACACCTTAATATATTGTTTGCTTCAGTTCAAGAGTGTGGTGTTAATTAAAATCAGATTCAAATATCTTGTTAACAAAGCTACCAGTTGCCTACAGAATTTGGTTATTTTATAAATATCATTTTAATTTAAGTGTTTCTTTATTTGGTACTAAAACAATAAAAACTTTAGTTGAATATATTTCACTTATGCATTGAAAAGACCCCATTTGGATTACATACAATTAGAATGCTCTGCTCTGCCATCTAGTGTATTAAGTTTTAATTACATTAAATACTGAAAATTATCAATTCTTAAAATACGAAGCTGCTAAATTCAACAAACTGATTAGATATTTGTTATTTATTTTTATTTCTACAGTAGAAAATATCTCTGGTAAAAAAGACATAATAATAATAATAATATTGTTATAAATTATCTAACCATGTAAATCTCGTTTTCTTTCAGAAATAATATCCTTTCTGTATGACCACTTTCCTTATTATAATGTTTAAGAAATGTTATTATACACAATATGTATTATAAAAAAAACGAATTAGGTATGGCTTCGTAAATCTATATTGATCAACTTAGAATAAAGTAATTTAGCAATATGTTAAAGATGTAATATTGGAGAAATATCACAAATTTTGTCACATTTATTTGACATTTAACTACA
>NW_013680573.1:2065-5737 GCF_000517525.1 Limulus polyphemus
CATTTCCTTGTTTTCACTGGTTATTTTTTAAAATATTACAAATCTTGTTACATTTTTGCTTATTTACTTGACATTTAATTAAATTCTGAAAGCAAGTAACATTGATTATAATGTAATGTTTCAAATATTTGGAGTAATTTGAGCAAGTATTGTATTAAATCTACTGTTGAGAAAAGTAACAATACTTATGACATAAATAATCCTTTTATTTTGTAAATGCTTACATTTTTGAAATGTTCTTTATACAGTTCAAATTTTCAATTAGAAATCGAAATTTAAATACCACATTCCTTGCTATGTAAAGGAGAAAACAGTGTTGCTGCGTTGTTTGTAAAGTGTATTACTAAACAACACTAAAACTTTGGTAAGTCGCCATTAAAGGCTTCCTGGCATAGCCTTTGGTTTGAGCACTCTACTCGCAACCTACGTATCTAACTCGCTCTTTTTACCTTTGGATTCTTATAATGTGATATTTAGCTCCTCTATTCGTTGGAAAAGCGTGACTGAGGAGTTGAAGATGGGTGTTGTTGATTATCTCCCTTCCCTCTAGTCGATCTCTTCAAAATCATGTGTGGCTAGCACAGACAGACATCGTGTAGATTTGATCGAAATTCAAGAAAACAAACTAACAAATTGTAATAATAGATAAATGATATTTCGGGTTTAAAATTTCTTGCTCATAGTTACCAACAAAATTGAAGCATTTGAAATATATGTATAAGTGCAGAGTAACATATCATTCTTGAAAATCTATCACATTAAATACTTGTCTGCAGTGGTTCCTTAAATTTTTATAAAATTATTTAAATGTACTTAAACTTGAAACTAATGTAGAAAACTACCACATATAATACAAGGACCTATTGCTTTATCTAAAAGGGTCGCACATAACTCACCAAATAACTGTTAGGTATGACAATTAAAACCTTTTTTAGTTGAGTAAATTCCTAATGCTTTCCTAAGTGTTTAGGACACTCTACACAGTTCGCAATATGCAGATAACATTAAGAGAATCCCTATAAAAATCAAAACTAACAACATTTTCATCAGTAATGTATAGTTCGAACCTATTCCAAGTTCTCAAATCAAGTTATTTTTTCATTTAAATGTGTCTTTGCTAATACATTTCAGAGTTTATGTTGAACTCATATTTTTCATTATATAAATTTTTGTATTTACTACAATATGACAACTGCTACGTGAACAATGACGGGCCGTTAGAGAGTTATACCCCTTACAATATAACAACAACAACATACACAATATTTCATTCTGATCCCGGGGACCAGTGGGCTGGTAGAGGGTTTCGCCCTCTCCTTGGCCAAGTGATCAAGATAGATAGAAATGTAGAATATAAAAGGAGGGTAAAAGAGCAAAATCGCAAAGGAGGTGGAAGTGGGTAACCGAAGTATAGTGATATGGGCAAGGAGAGGATACAATCTGTAGAAATCAAAGTGTACATGGTTCAGGCTATTTCATGCAATGAAAAATGTCTGGGGACTGGCAGTGGAGTTCGTGAGTATTACGACTCAGAATCTCAGGATAGATAAAAGAGGAAGAGGGGACATTGGCACCTAAACGTGATCAAAATTGTCAAGTGAGAGGGACATAACATAAAGGTTCAGCAGATGATTTACTGGTGCCAAAATGCTTCTTGAGGTATGAACTGTGTTGGCAAAAATGTCAAAGAAAAGAAATTTTAGTCATGAAAGCATTTATTGACATAAAGAGTACGAAGCAGATGAAGGTGTAGCAGAATGTGAGGAAAAGTGATACAGCTATACAATTCTGTTGTGAGTATCGGGAGTGTAATACGAAAAACAAGCCAGAGGGTATGATGCTCCAAAACATAAAGGCAAGAGTAGAAGGCCAAAGAAGCCGAAATACATGCTGTATGGCCATAAGTCAAGCAGGGTCTCATGAAGGTCATAATGTGTCCAGTAAAAGAGGAGGGTTCAGGCCCCAGAAGGTACCAGTGAGAGAATTTAGTAGATGAAGACAGCAAGAAACCTTAATAGAGAAGGCAGATGGGTGTGGTTTCCAGATAAGATGCAAAGATGATTCACCAAGTCAGAAAGGTGGATGGGGATATTATTGATATGGGCCCTCAAACAGAGATGGGTCGTGGGCAAGGGTGAAACTTACGACTTAGCTCATGTCTCAAGGACATTGAGGGATAGACGCCAGCAGTGACACCAATACAAAAATGAATTTACAGCTTATTCAGTGTGGACATCGTGAAACATTGAGCTACCTTACAATACTAAGACCAAGCTTCATATAATGTTGTAGTGTATATTATGAGGATGGTGTTTCCTAATCCTCATTACTAACACAGAACTGATGCTATTCATTTATTCTTGTGAATTATTTAGCCGAAAAAGCTCTTTAAGATACCAAAAATCAAAGAGAATTACGATCTAATATTCTAGTTACATTTTCTTGCGGATTTATAATGATTTCAAGGAATTTTAATCGTCATTACTGATGTCATAGAAATACCATTTTAATAGTTTATATACATATATATATCTACAGATATTTTTCTCTTACTTTCATGTTATCTTTAATTCAGTTTTTAAATGATTTTCTATATTTCTATTAGTTATTTCTGTGTAATTTGATCTAGTATGTATGTGTTTTAAAATTAGTTTGTGTCATGAAATGAGAAATAATTACACAAAGTTACATAACAGGCTATTTGACAATCTGAGAATTTTCAGTAAAAAAGATCAAGATTGTGAAAAATATGCTTAATCTATATGACAGTTTATATGTTAAATGATGTGGGTAAGTTAACTTGTAGTAGTGATAACTCTCGTTGTTATAATTCTGTTAATGCATATATACGTTTTGTAGTTCTTAGAAGGTTTAGTGCAAATAAAAAATTGATGTCAATGCACAGTAAACAGTGTGAAAAAAACACTGTAACATTTCCATCAGTTCTGAGTTTAAAAAAGATATCTTCATAGAATTTAGTAGTGAATTTTTTATATATTTTGTACACTTCAAACAAAAATATCTCTCCATGTTGAAGTATGCAGTGTTTCACTATAAGGGTTGAATTCTGACATTTATCATCATAATTCTTCAACTTTATAGGTAAAATATGGGAAGATGTGTTTTGTTTTCATTAATTAGTTAAAATCAAATATGGTTCTCAATTTAGAATAATGAAATAATGCAATTTAAAACAAACCTAAAGCTTTTATGTCAGAAGATACTTTTTAATTTACTTCCCAAAAAATCTACCACAGAACTTATCGTATAAAATATATATGTATGTATGTATATAAAGATCATGAAAAAGTTCCCAGACTCACTTATAAAAGGTTCATATGAAAAGATTAATTTTGTAAATTTAATCAATTCTCAATCTGTCTTTCACTTTTTCTTTTTTCTTTGTTCCTGATGCAGAGGTGTAGGTGTTATTTTAACTTCGAGTTATAATTGAAAATTTGAACTGTACAAATAACATTTTGAATAACTCTAATGCATTTATAGAATAAAAGTATTTTTCATGACATAAATATTATCACTTTTTGAAAACAATTGATTTAAAACTCTAGTTACTCAAAATACATCAAAGAATTGAAACATTATATTATAATTAATATTAGTTTCTTTTGACATGTAGTTAAATGTCAAATAAATGTGACAAAATTTGTGATA
>NW_013680574.1:0-1218 GCF_000517525.1 Limulus polyphemus
ACTCTTAAATTATTTTTGAACCTTTGAAAAAATCAAGTTATTCCTTAACTTTCTGGCAAAGTAACAATAACCACCTTATTTTATTCTACGTTAGCAAAAAAAAAAAGAGTTGAAGACAACTATATAGTTAAATAAATGTTTTTAATCAAAAAATGCTATTCAAACATTAAAACTGCTGGACTACAGCCAGAGATATGCATGTTGATATTTCAATGTAATGTTGTTATTTTTAAGTTCGTATTTACAACTGACAATGATTATGTTTAAAAAATAATAAATTTGCTATGATTATAAAGAAGCTTAGTAAAGTGTTATGTCTTAAAACAAATTCCATCATAAAATATGGATGTAACTTGTATAAATGTGCTGGGCTTTCTCGTCTCTGGTGAGATCCACATGTATGAGAACCATACAGTACTCTAAGAATATAATATATAGTTTTTATACAATAATAAACAAAGGCTGTCAGTGCAATAAGCTGTTTACTTTTTACTTACAGATTTTTACTACTACTAGTACTAGGACCATTATCACTTATGTTACATCAATGATCAAGAAATAGAAATATTTTTCGTAATAGTAATAAGACCTACAAGTGTAATTTTCGAGTTTTAGCGATAATGCTACAAATAGATAGCTAACATAAATGTGGTTTGTATTTGTAACTTGTGTAAGAGACACTGAACATGATTTTTTTTGTAAACTGTATAATGAATAGAACGAAACTTTTGGTAACTTTCTCAAAAGGAACTAAATTACTAAGAACAAAAAACTCAAGTACCATTAAAAGCTTCAGTCACTCTTAATACACCACAAAATATAACTTTAAAATAAGACCAATATTTTCTTCTTACCTTTTGATAGCGGAAGCTTCGAATCAATAATCTGATTTAATAACTAAGTCAGCAACTGTAATGGCAAAGAACCTTTCTTTATCAAACGTGCTCCAATGTTTTGAACGACTTCTCCAAAATGTTCTTTCAACAAAATAGAACAGAAATTGTTATTTGACACATTTGAACGCCACACCTTTCTTAATTAAAGAGCTTAATTAAACATAAATACAAAAATTCAGTCTAAATGATGCAGTTCTCACTTTACACCATCTTGCAAACCACGTGCTCAAACATCAGTATTACAATCACAAAATGGCAGATAATGAAAAGAAAAAGATATTTTTCCTTCTCAGGAACATTTTACCATCAATAAATATATACA